>NC_056743.1:390437902-390452902 GCF_019279795.1 Protopterus annectens | reverse complement strand
TCCCATTTCTTGTGCAAGGCTGAGGGGCTGATGTAATATTTTTCTTGACTTTATTTAAAATCAGACTGGCAAATAAACCTGGAGCAGTATCTGTAAAGCACAAAAAAGCATTATAATGTCATTAGAATAACATTTGCAGCTTTAACAATTATAAACTGACAGCATTGCTTGTTGCCATGACTTTACATTTTTCTGCATGGAATAAACATATGCTGCTAATTCTTGCAAGTCTGTAAGCAAACTGATAATGCATTATAGTGAACTAAACCATTGTTACTAATACATTATCGCCAGCCTGTAACTGAACTGATAATGTACTACAGTGAAATGGAAAGACTAACTTCATTATTAAATGAAATGGAACTCTCAGTGGCATTGTTTTTCCATGTTATAACCTCAAATGAAACTAAAGTAGTAATTCAACACTGTATTAATATTTTAACTTTTTTTTTTTGCATTTCTGCATCTCTATACAATTAATCTTAACTGATACACTTTCTAAATTTACTCTGTGATGCTCAGGTTGTAATTTATTCTTCAGTGTGCAGTTCTCCACCCACTGTCTTAACACGGCCTTTTATTTAGCTGACATCATTTAATTCTTTCAGTACTACTGAATGCTGCAGGGCTTTATCTTTAATGTCTACAACTTTCTAAGATAAATTGTAAGAATTGTTACTGCATAAAAAACTGTCACTAATAATATTAAACTGATCTTTTCCATACTGTTTTATGCATACAGTACTGTCTTGATTTCGACTCACTGAGCTGAACTGCAATTTGATGACTCAGTTACGTTCAGTCTGTGCCTCTGGTGTTCCTGGTAAACTGCAATTTCTGGAGGAAATATATACAATCTTCAACTGTTTACATATACACATTTATTACTAGAATTGAACTGATTTTATTTTGGAAATGTACTTGCCTGTGCTTTATACAGGTATGTGAGATTTTTCATACAGCATACACATTTATTACTAGAGTTGAACTGATCTGATTCTGGAACTTTACTTGTCTTCCTTTTATATAAGCATGAACCTGTGGCTTTAATGACATAATATTTATGGTACACTCTTTTCTTGCATGGGTTCTGAACTTTTGACTGTACTGTCTCTTTTAAAACGTAACTTGACTTTAAATTTTACATTCTGTAATCTAGCAAAACATATCAAGATATTATTTATGCATTGCAACATTTTACTACCATTATTCAAAGGTCTTAACAATGTCTGGTAAACAAAACAATAACACAAAAAATTCATTTGCCAGATCAGTAACTGTAAACTCATAATTTTGCAAATTAATTTGACTATCATTTCTGGTATTTTCTACAAAACATGTGCTTGAAGAATGGTAAATGCATGTTGTTACCTTTTACTGGCCATTGCCAGTAACCCCAGGATTCAGCAAGCTCTGCACGGTGTGCAGCAATAGTGCAAGAGCTGCTGCAGGCAATATGGCTGATGTGTGATCCAGGAATGAGCTCCTGGGATGTGCATGAGCGCTCCTGCACTATTCCTGCATGGACACAGCCCCTGTATGCTAATTATCTCATTTGCTGGTGAAAACCATGCAAATTAGGTGAATTAGCAATCCAGGAAGCAGGCAGGCATCCGTGCAGGAATAGTGTAGACTGCAGAAATGTATTCAGCCAGTAGCTGAATACATTTCTGCAAACTACAAAATGGAGGCATGACAGCTCATAAAAAAGCATGTATTATAAGGGCCAGACATGCCAAAGGCCAAATATATGGCCATAGGCATGAAAACTAGTTTCAAAATTATAAAAAAGAACTTTTTCTTTTTGTCCGATTTCAGATGTTTAAGCATAGGGCAGCAGTGCGCAAATGGGATCAGCCTGAAAATAATAAATAAAAGCTGGAAATAAGCTTTTAAACCAAAATCATCATTTTGCAATAATAGTCAATGGCATGCATAACACAACAAGACCATGGAATAGTGGTTGCTAAGGGGGAAGGCTGAGTGTCAGTTTTGTAGCCATGTATTAGCAGTCAATTCTATGCAAATGAGGGGAATGATACTGAATCACAGATTTCCCCTCAGTGCCAGCTTGCACCCAACCGTGTAGGTGCAGTAATACCATGGTGTAAGCCTAAGGGCTAGATGACTTCATAAGGGGGTGTGTCATGCATGCTGTAAGCTTACTGGAGCTCAGTGGCCCATGTTTGCCCTTAGCTAAGCAAATCTAAGGAAGAGGGTGTGTCTGAGACTCCCCACCAGTGTTTACATTGCCTAAATGGGTGTGCGTGCAGTGCACCGGGTTTTAAACAAAAAAATAAATAAATAAACCAGGAAATAGAAGCTCCATTCACATCTGAGCACTGGGTTTGCACAGGGCTTAAACAGGAAGGCAATGGGAAGGGAAAACAGCAGTAGAAAGGTAATCAAGGAGAACTAGCATAGCTGGCAGGTGAAATGTATTAGAATCAGTCAATTACACAGGCAGCAGCCCAGCCCAGCACACTACTATAAACTATGCAAACACCTTTCACTATGGTTTTTCCCACAAACTCTACATCACCGGTGTACACAAACAGGGACATTTTACCTAACAAAAGCAACAAAATGATAGGGGCTGCTTTCACTCTCATAAATCAATATGTGGAAGAGGCTGAGGGTGGTGAGGATGAGAATTCTGATGACCAAACCATAGTGAGGAGAAGGAGAAGAGTGTACAGACCCAGTGTAACCTACCAGAGGTTACATGAGCTGGAGATAGTGGAGCACTATAGGGTGGACAGAGACCTCCTACACCAAATTGTTGAGCTGTGCCAGCCACGCCTCACACACAGAACCAACAGAGAGGAACCCATCCCAGTGGATACCAAGGTATGTGTAGGCTTAAGAATACTAGCCACAGGTACCTTCCAAAGGCCAACTGGGGATATCATGGGGATCTCACAGACATCAGCATCCAGGGTACTCCACCAGTTCCTAGATGCCATGTCAGCACATGCCAATGAGCACATATATTTCCACAACACCCATGAGGTGTTGACCAGCAATATGCATCTCTTCCACCAAATAGCAGAATACCCTGAGGTAGTGGGTGCTATAGACTGCACACACATAGACATCAAAGCACCACCCAGCGAGTGGAGTAGGGTCTACATAAACCGCAAGGCCTTCCCCTCCATCAACTGCAAAATCATGTGAGATGCCCAGGGCATTATAATGAATGTTTGTGCTGGCAGCCCTGGAAGCTGTCATGACTCCCACATCTGGCATATGACACAGCTGTACCAGAGATTTTCCAGTGGGGACATCCCATATGGCTACCTAGTGGGGGTGGAGCCGTGGTTGATGACACCCATCAGAAATGCACACACACCCAAATAAGAACTCCATAATGAGGCATGCACACAAACCAGAATCATAATAGAGCTATATAATATAGTTTGTGATGCTCAAGTCATGGTTCCAGTGCCTGGATATATCCAGTGGGGCCTTGCAGTACTCTCCAGCTACATGTACCCAAATTTCCATTGTATGTGCCATGCTACACAATATGATTGTGTGGAAACAGCTGCAGCAGGAACAGCACAGGGCAGGGCCACACAGCCCCCCACCATTGCCAAGGCCAGCACAGGCACAGACTGACTTGGAGGAGGAACAACCTGAGCCTGCCCCTATAGGCAGAAAGAGGCATGCCTAGTATGCCCAGGCCTTGGCAAAGAGGCAACGCATAGCACATACACTGACACAGTAGAAACCCAGGGAATGACACCTATCTCTGAATTGCACATACAGTAAAAGTGATGCCAAACATGAAACTACCTGTGCTTAACCATGTATGGGGAGTGTACTATGTGCATCTGACATAGTCAGTCCTCCAGCACCATCCTCAATACTGGCACAGCCACAAGGTAAGTCACTCTCCCTATCAATTGCTGAATGGAGTAGTATGTTCTGCTACTTGTATCTATGGTATGGCTGTGAGCATGCAAGGAAATTGGGTGGCTGAATGGGATGGCAGCAGATAGTAGACACCTGTATGGGCAGCATGAAATCCATAACAAATACTGGTGTCAACATAGTAGGCAGTACTAGACAAGGTGACAAATCCCACTGGAGGGCATGTGGTGGGCCAAGTGTGTGTCCATAGGATGCACACATGCATACCAGTAAGGCTCATATACCCAGCAACAGTCTCAGCCAGCAGGACAGGTGTAGGCGACCACAAAGAAAGGTTGTGCTAAGGCCTCCAATTGATGGCAATAGGGATTAGCCCCTCTCCAGACCTACACAGATAGACTACAACAGGTCAGGCAGTTGGATATTAGTTCTGAAGGATATGAAGTCTGAAACTGAAATGTAGGTCAATAAAACCTAAGATCTGTATTACACTGATATGCCTCTAGTCTGTATGATAGGTCAGAATACAGAATGAAATGGAAGCTAATAGACTACCTGAAATACCAGTACAGTCATAGCAAATGTTTGGAGTTGTCAGGTGTGCCACCGCTCAATCCTACATAGAAATGTAGTGACATGTACGTGTGGGTATAATAACAGTGGAGCACAGATTACCTGAGCTGGCCAAATTAGCAGGATAGATTATTGCACATGTACAATATGCAGGGCTCTGTGTGTTAGGTTGTTGTGTGTTGCATATTGTGTGGAAGTGGTCTGCATGTAGGCATGGAGGGTTGTGTCCCGGTGGCCTATGGCCAGTACTGTTGATGACAGGGCCAAGTTCTGACAACTGCAGTGCCAAATACACTGCATCCCAGCAAGACCTATTCCAGCAGTAATCCATACTAATTGTTCGGATGTAATATCTGTCACCATTTGAAAGATGGATATGGCATGATTGTGGGCCCAGACATACACACAGTACACAGGTGGAAGTACCCTAGACAGAGAGTGTATAAAATGTTACTGTCAAATGTACACACTTTTGGAATTGTACATACAGGTTAGCAGCACACTAGTTGTCTCTGCAGTATGGGATAATGATGTAGCCTGGCCAAACACTGGCAGACCACAAAAGGCACAGGTATGAAGTATTGAGAAACCACTGATGTCCCCACACAAGCCAGCATAAGGGGAATGGCCAACATATATCTGTTAGTCAGCTGCAAGAAGCTTCCATAGCACACATGCACTCACCTCACCCCACCATCAGCCACAGGTTCATCACAGGTCATATCCCTGCTGTTGGGAATGAGTACAATATGACCCCCACTTCTGTGTGGGAATACCCACAGAATGCAGCATGCTGAAGAGGTGTCCTAGGCAGGTGTGTACCTAGCTGTAAGCAGCACCCTGCCAGCATGCACACCAATGGATTAATAAGGACAAAAAATATTGCCATTAACACCTTGCACACCTACCCTGCCACCCAAGGGAATCCAATGGCTTGCAGCCTGGGACTGTAGGAGTGACAGAATGCACTAGCCTGCTACAGATGGCCTGCATCACTACCAAATTCCCTAAGTCCTCTGTCAAAAGCCTGTGTCTCACCCATCCTACCAATGTACGTTATCTCATGGAGTCCCAAATAATGACATAACACAGTCCACAGAACACAAATGCAAGGCCATGTCGGCAAATCCCAGTAGCATGTCCACCATGTCCTACTGCATGAACTGTGGACCAACCCCTAAATACTGCTGGGATGAAGTGATAACTATAGGGATACTTATCAGATATCACTTGCATAATGTTATGAAGATGATAGAATAACAGTGGGGGGGTAGAAGCATGGATGTCATGGAGTGTGTGAAGTCTGAATCTCTGATGTGTGCCCATGCTATCCCTGCCTGCAAACCTAGGAATGGGTGGCTACAAACCTGCCTGTAAACCACAATGTGAAGGGGACATGACCAGATATATGTGCCTTGCCTCTGGGTAACCTGTGTGAATCTGTACAGTGGAGAGGTCTGGCCACAGCAGGATATGGCCATTCTGTCATGTCGATAGATGAATAAGAATGGGATCTTCAGCCACCACAATACCAAGGTGCTGGACCATTTACACAGACACATCAGCAAGTGTCTGCAGCTCCCCCTCCAGAATGGCATGAGTGTGCAAGAATATGTAGGCTGCAGACCACAATACTGGACACAGCTTAATTTATCTTGTATTCCCCAGGAAATTACTGTGAGCAAATAAGTATATCTATCAGTAGTTGATGACATAATACATCACAGTATAAAATGTTACATATGTCTGAATATCTCTGCTAACACCAAAACCATGAAGCACAAGTGGCACAGACACAATTAGTTACAGTATCCCACTATCCTTTGCCCATTGTGACTCCATATTGTCAACCTATCTACAGATATCCTGCTGAAACAGGTTGCTAGCTGCAGGTGTAGAACACAAATGCCTGCAATGGAGTACACCCTTCCTGGAATGGATTCACACATTCAATACAGAAGGTCATACTGGGCATGCTCCCACACGTTAGAAATGAAGCCCATGTCTGACAACAAAAGTGGACTCTACATATCTGTTAGTCGCAGATGTCTGTGCACACACACTACATTGCACACTAGTCATGCTTTGCACACACATGGGATAGGAATACACACATATATCCAAGGACAGCACACTATAATTGGTCAAATATACACAAACATTGATGTGGGGAAGAGAGATACAGACAGTGACAAAGAGCTTCCCATCACGAGGCCTGTCCCACCCACCACACATCAAATTGGCCAATATCACATGATGTGCCAATTTCTATCACTATAGACATTTGCTTCTGGTAGCCCTCAGCACTATAGTGTCATTGGTGCTTGTGATAACTGTGTAGCATGACAGTACAAGTCATTATTCATCTAGCAGTCGTATACGAAGTCCTGTCAAATGTAAAGTTGTGTGTGACTGAGTGTTGTGTGTGTGTTTCCAGAGGAATGGTTTATGGCCCATTCATACACACTGCACTCCCCATTGCCTTGGTTTAGGTTGCCTGCTGATGTCAGTCACCTTGAAATACCTCCTTGGACAAGATTCAAGCCTGTAAGCTCTGTACCATGTTTAAAAACTGTGTAATGCTGTAGTGTGATGTACTAGTTAGGTGGGAGTTTTAATCCCATACATAGGTTCATAGGTTGGTATTAGCCTATTGGCCCTAGGGCTTTTAAAAGTCTAACCAAAAAGGTAACCTGACTTTTGCCACCCAAGAAAATTATTTTCCCGTGCCCCTGTCGAGCAGAGTCACAGAGGTGATTCCCGGGGTAAAGTTCCTATTTCTCATCCAGTCATCAAGATTTTTCTTGAAGAGTGCTAATGAGGAGCTTTGTTTGATATAGATAGGTAGTTTGTTCCAGAGTATGAGAAGTCTCTGGGACAGGAATCTATCCCTCCAGCATGTTCTGTTTATTGTGGTGACAAGGTTTAGGTCCCTAGAGCATGTAGCTCAGAGGGATTGGGATTTCTTTAAGTGGAGCATGTCCAACAGCTCTGGGTTTGACATAGCTTTGTATGTTAGGCAGAGATCTGAGTAGGTGATATGCGACAGAGTAAAGATGGAGTTTTTTGAGATGGTCTGCATAGGGCATCTGTTTGAGGCTGGTAATCCTCTTTGTGAGGTATTTCTGTGGCCTTTCCAGTTGTGTGCCACATAGAAGGATTTCCTGATTACTGTGGCAATGTGATTATCAAGGGAGAGACTGGTGTCCACCTGTGTCCCAAGGTCTATTATCACACTTTCAATGTTAAGCAGACTGCCACCTATGTGGTAGCTCATGGGTACAGACTTTTTACCAAAGCGGATGACATTGCACTTTTTGGCATTGAGCTTGATGCCATGGCTTTGACACCAGGCATCTGTCTCAGTGAGGCCCTTTTGTAGGATGTCCACATCGTTAGGAGTTTCAATTATGGCTCCTAGTTTGCAGTCATCTGCGAACTTTGTTAGCCAAAGACCTTCTGTGTTAGCCTGTACTTCAGAAAAGTAGATACCAAACAGGAGAGGACTCAGGACTAAACCCTGTGGTACTCCACTCATCACTGGTCTGAAGTCAGATTTGGAGTCTGCTATTTTCATAGTGTGGGTTATGTCAGTGAGCCAGTTGGCAACCCATCATGTGACATAGGGATTTATGCCTAGTTTAGTGAGTTTATCTATAATTCCAGAGTGGGGGATGGTGTCAAAAGCCTTGGCAAGATCTAGATTGGCTGTGTGAACCACCTTACCCTCGTCTACGGGTTTGGTGACTACTTCATAAAAGTCTATCAGGTTTAGAAGACATGACCTGCCTTTTACAAACCCAAACTGGGTGGGGTCCAGAGTTTGGAGATTACCAATGTCTTTGTTTATAAGATCCATGATGATATGTTCCATGGCCTTGCAGACCAGGCTCATTAGGCTAATGGGATGGTAGTTTCCAGTGTCTGTGGTGGCTACCCTTTTGTGGAGTTGGATAACCATCACTGTGCACCATTCAGTGGGGACAAAGCCTAAGGTGAGGTTATGATTAAACATGGTGCTTAGGTGGGGTGCTAGTTCATTCTGTAGTTCATGTAAAATGCAGCCTGGGATGTTGTCAGGTCCCATGAATGCTGTGTTCTTGGCTTTGGAGAGTGTGATTTTTATCTGTGCAGCCATGATTACAGGAACTTTGCATTCTTCCGGTATAGAGATGGGCCATTTAGGGGTTGAAAGGGAGGTAAAGTTAGCACTGAACCTATCTGTCAGGATGTTGGCAATATTAGTTGGTTCTGTATATTTAGTGCCATTGTGCTATAACTCAGAGAGGATCTGAGTGTTGCCATTGAGATTCTTGACATAGCTATAGAATGCTTTGTAGTTGTCTTTAGAATCAGTGGTGATTTTGTTTTTGTAACTAGCTTTGGAGGATTTTATGAAGGATCTCAGCTTCTTACTGAGGCTGACCAGGGAGTTCCTCCAATCATGGGATTTTACTCTTTTTTGCAACAGTTTATTTCTTCTGTTGTAGAGTTTGTTTATGGCAGGGGACCACCAGATTGGCTTCCTTTTTTTGGAAGACAGCATCTTGGTTCTGTTAAGGATAGCACAATCCATGCACTTGTGTAAGTGCTTATAAATTGCATTTGTGAATGATTCAGCAGTCATACCTCTATTGGCCATCTGCATGGGTGTCGTGAAGTTTGCCACTTCTGTCTTAAGAAGCGTGAAGTTGGCTTTGTAGAAATTTTTTACGGTGGTTTCCCTAATGGGGGGTGGAGGCGGGATGTGGATGTCTAGGCTGATTAGCTTGTGGTCAGATCTGACCAACGAGGAATTGACCTCTGGTGTGGAACACCGGTCACCCATGTTGGTAATGACCAGGTCTAGGATACTGCTGCCCCTGGTGGTGGTGTGGATATGTTGATCCAAGGCATTGGAACTTATGAATTCCAGAAAACGTTGAACAAAAGAGTTGGTACATGAGTAGTTATCCCCAGTTAATGGTGGGGTAGTTGAAATCGCCCATTATTAGGGTGTTGGGTTGTACCCTAATATTTTCCAGTGTATCAAGAAATGAGGACTGGGAATCCTGGGGCATAGTGGGGGATCTGTAGCAAGTTACAATTTGGATTGTGGTCTTGCCCAGAGTTAGTTGCAATTGGATAATCTCAGATGCATTATGCTGAGCAACTAGCCTGAAGGTGTGGCTATCCTTAATGCATATGGACATGCCTCTGCCTTTAGTGTTTCATGGAAACTCTGAAACTCTGTGTGTGTGTGTTTAGAGACTAATGCTTTTGAGGCCATTCACAGTCACTACACCACCCATTGCCCTACTTTAGCAAGCCTGCTGATGTCATTCACCTTGAAATACTTGTTTGGACAAAATTCAGCCCCGTAAGCTCTGTGTTGCATGCAATAACTGCATAAAGCTATAGTGTGATTTGCTAGTTAGGTAGGAGTTCTAATCCTAGACATTGCAAATGTGGAACTGTGTGTGTGTAGAAAGTAATGCTTTTGAGGCCATTCACAGTCACTACACTTCCCATTGCCCTACTTTAGCAATCCTGCTGATGTCAGTCACCTTGAAATATCTCCTTGGACAAAATTCAAGCCTGTAAGCTCCATGGCACGTGTAATAACTGCATAATGCTGTAGTGTGAGGTGTTAGCTAGGTTGGAGTTTTAATCCCAGACATGGCAACTGTGAAACTCTGTGTGTGTGTAGAAAGTGATGCGTTTGAGGCCATTCACAGTCACTACACCTCCCATTGCCCTACTTTAGCAAGCCTGTTGATTTCAGTCACCTTGAAATATCTCCTTGGGCAAGATTCAAACCTGTAAGCTCCATAGCGCATGTAATGACTGTGCAATGCTGTAGTGTGATGTACTAGCTAGATAGGAGTTTTAATCCCAGACATGGCAACTGTGAAAATCTGTGTGTGTGTGTGTGTGTGTGTGTGTGTGTGTGTGTGTGTGTGTGTGTGTGTGTGTGTGTGTGTGTGTGCAGAGAGTAATGCTTTTGAGGCCATTCACAGTCACTACACCTCCCATTGCCCTACTTTAGCAAGCCTGCTGATGTCAGTCACCTTGAAATACCTCCTTGGACAAAATTCAGTCTAGTAAGGCTCTGTGGTGCATGCAATAACTGCATAATGCTGTAGTGTGATGTACTAGCTAGGTAGGAGTTCTAATCCCAGACATGGCAACTGTGAAACTCTGTGTGTGCATGTGTGTAGAGAGTAATGCTTTTGAGGCCATTCACAGTCACTACACATGCCATTACCCTATTTTAGCAAGCCTGCTGATGTCAGCCACCTTGAAATACCTCCTTGGACAAGGTTCAGCCCTGTATGCTCTGTGGTGTTTGTAATAACTGTGTAATGCTACATTATGATGTACTAGCTAGGTAGGAGTTCTAATCCCAGACATGACAACTGTGAAGGTGTATGTGTGGTTGAATCTCATATGTGGCAAGTGTTTGTGTGTATACCTCAAAAATGTTGTCCCCATTTACAGCCAGTACACATCTCAAAGCCTGACTTTAGAAGTCCTGCAGATATCATCCACCTTACAGGTTAGTGGTGTATGTGGTGAATGTGTAACATAATGGTCTGCAAAGGATGTTAGATAGAGGTTTGAACCTCACTCCTGGCAAATGTAAATGTGTGATTAGGGTAAAATTGTTTTTGGGATCTCTCATGCACTACATCACCCAATGTCAGTATTTACAAGGGCTGGTGATGTTCTTTACCTTAGAAGTACTTTGGGACAACATCCATCCAATAAGTGGTACACTATAGTAGCAATGCATTGCTAGGATGGGGTTTGAATCTCAGTACTGGCATGTGTGTTTGCCATTAGTATCTTGTGTGGAGGTTGCTGTAATTGTGTAATGACAGGATGCATTGTTGGGTGGGTTTTGCTAAATTATTATATTGAGGACCTACTATATGTCACAATGTCCACCTTACAAAGATAACAGATGTCAAACAGCAGAGAGGCTTGTGTAATCATCCATAGCCCTACATGTGACATTATGGATCGGTGAAAAATGTAGGCAACCCTTGTATTACTCAGGGAACATTCTCCACCCATGTTTCATACACAAACACACTTGGCTAGGCAACAACCACTATATTGGTACTTCCCTGCATATTGCCCACAGATAGCAACCACTGTGTGATTGCAGTGGACTACATGCCAGTTGACCACAACACTGCCACTGACATCAGAATGTACTGTGATGTGTAACATCTCCTGACTGAGTGTGTGTTATCCAGCAAGTAAAAGGACATGGCACCTTGTTCCATCCCTACAATAGGCAAATAAATGCTTACAGTTGTCCTTTGCTATGTTCCCCACTGGACGCCTGCAACAACTGTAGAGTCTGCAAATGTAACCCACAAAGGGAATACCATGCCTTATACACATGTCCTGTATGGACAGATGCCACTAACTCCACTGAATACTTCTATCATGCTGTCAATGTAGGTGTAGGTACGGCCTCAGTTCCATAGCCATGTCTCACCACATGAGATCAGGAATGCCACATCAGATGATAACAATCTGTCCACACAACAAACCTCAGAGACCCCAAGTACACTTTCACACATCACAGAACATGCATGTCGGACATGTGCACAACCTAGACACTGTCCATGTTATGGAATACAGATCACATACATGGCAAGCATTGCATAGCACTGGGCACCCACAATAGTAACCCAGATGAGTGGATGGTGAATACAACACCCACCTGTGTGGGCCAATCCAGGGACTATACCCCTGAACCACACTGGAGATCATTGTCATGTTGACAGATGCTAAGGTATTTCCTTTGCTTAGTGTTGTACAGCCTTTTGGCACAGTCAACTACTACACACTTTTGAAGCAATGAACCCATGCATGTCAGTACTGGCAAACGTGTGTGTGTGTGTGTGTGTGTGTGTGTGTGTGTGTGTGTGTGTGTGTGTGTGTGTGTGTCTGTGTGGAAATTAATGATTTTATTTATTTTATTTATTTATTTTATTTTACATTTGTTAACCGGGAAATTCCGACTGGACCAGGTCCATTTTCAGCGGAGACCCGGGGAGAAAAGCTCCAACATCAAGTTATACAAATACAGTACATCCAGCATAATACACAAAACAGGTTACATCATGTATGCTGAGCATAGTAATATAACAAGAATTAATAAAAACACTCCAGGTAAAATATATAGAACATGGATAAAAAGACAATGTCAGTCATACTTTGGTAAGAAAAGAAAATATATCAAGTAAGATTCTACAGTTAAAAGTACCCTTTCAGATGACCAAGCCTACAGGGGATCAGAGCTAAAGCATGTGATCAGAGAGGAATTTGGGGAGTTAATAGTAGTATGGGTAGGGTTATGTGATACAAGGGCATAACCATGTACTAAGAAGGTGCGATTTGAGGGAGTTTTTGAATATGGATGTGGAGGGGGCAGTGGACACAGATAGTGGAAGAAAGTTCCAATTTCTGGCAACGGTGTGGGAGTAGAGCACTTTACCTGCATTATTGTTAGCCTTGGTGATGGAGAGGAGAAATTTTTCACTGGATCTTAGATATCAGTTTGTAGTATAGATAGCAAGTAGGTTGGATAATGAGGGTTTTTTTCAGGATATTTGAGAATATTATAGGCTGTGCCCAGCTGGTGATAGTTAAGTAGCTGTGGTAGCTCAAGCCATTTTAGTTCTTTTAGTGCAGCACAGTGATGGGTTCTATAGGTTGAGTTAGTAGCAAACTTGGCTATTTTATTGTAGCATGATTCTAGTTTGTCTAGGTCACATTGTCTGATTTGGGTAAAGATTGGTGCTGTGTATAATAGAGTTGAGAGGAGGTGGCTTTGTGCAAGAGTGACTCTTGCGTTTTGTGAGAGAAAGGACTTATGCCTGTATAGGGAGCCTAGTTTTTTGTGTACTAGTTTTATGGTATGTGAGATGTGAACATCAAAGTGGAGATTATTGTCTATTTCAATGCCCAGAAGTTTGGTGTGGTTAGAAGGGGAGATGGTGGTGCCGTCATTAGAGGTTATGGTAAAGGAGAGGTTTTTTTTATCTATTAGGGGTAAATAGTAGCAGTTTTGTCTTTTTGGGATTTAGAATTAGTTGGATCCCAGATATCCATTTTTCTACTGAGATAAAGGTATCTTGAGTGAGTGTATGTAGGGTGGTGGGAGATGAGGTGGAGCAGATCAGAGTTGAATCATCTGCATATTGTATGAGTGTGGCATGTTGTGTAGAGCATTTGAGGTTATTTGTGAAAATAGAGGACATTCACACTCACTACATCTCCCATTGCCCTACTGTAGCATGCCTGCTGATGTCAGTCACCTTGAAATAACCCTTTGTTCATGTATCAGCCTGATAAGCTCTGTGGTGTGTGTGATAACTGCATAATACTGTAGTGTAGCAAACTAGTTAGCTTGGAGTTGTAATCCTGACCCTGCCAGTTGTGATAATGTGTGTGATTCCCTAAGAGAGTGTGATTGTGTCTTCCTTGACACCTGATTTTGTAGACAGTCACATGTATTACACTTCCCTTATCCCTCCTTTAACACTGTTGCTGATGTCACTCACCTTCAAAGATACCTTTGTACAGCTCTGCAACATGTAAGCTCTGTGGCACATGTAATAACTGCATAACAATGTAATGGGAATACATAGTCAGGTAGGGGTTTGAAACTCAGTACTGGTAAGTGTGTGTATCAGTGTCCTGTTGGGGTGATTGTGTAATGACAGGGTCCATTGTAGTGTGGGTTTTGCCACATCATTATATTGAGGAACTACATGTCTCATTGTCAACATTACAAGGCTAACATTTTCCAAACATTGTACAAATTGTTGTTGACAATCCCCTGCCATATATATGTATAGCCATGTGCAATTACCATGTGACAATATGGATTAGTACACAATATAGGCAACCATCATAATGCCCAGATACCACTATCCACCCATGGATCTTACACAAACATGCTTGGCTCTTACTCCTCTACTCCCTTCCTTTCTTACTTTGTCTCTATCATTCTCTCTCACTCCTTATCTGGTGGATGTGGAAAAGTACACCTGCTTTACTTAGGCAGCAGCTTGAGTTTTGTAAGTGATGCTTGTGATCAGCTGATGGCCGGAGCATGAATTGCAGTCCCCCACTAGCTAATTGCATATGGAACAGCTGTGGTATCATTCCTTTAGCCAATTGCATGGAAATACCCTCATATAACTAAGCAATTCATGTGGGTGTTGGCCCTTTTCTTTCACTGAGAGCAGGACTTCATGTGGGGGTTTGACAAACAGCATCATAGAGAGTAGTGGGATGTACCTCTTACAACATACACTGTGGAGACAGGCCAACAAACAGGAGGGGGATGATCCAGACATGAGGACAGAATGTAAGTATTGCTCTTCTACATTTGAAGTAATGTTGGTTTAACAGGGTTTGTGAGGATATGGTTGTTCTACATGATTTAATATCTGTCATGATAGTGTTATGTGGTTGAGGAAACTCTCAATTGTAGGGCTGTATCTGCAGACTGGCCAGTGTTTGGAGTCTTACATATGTTGT
>NC_056743.1:390362902-390432902 GCF_019279795.1 Protopterus annectens | reverse complement strand
GCTGGAGGGCAGGTACCATGAGGCTGGTGAGGAGCTCCTCAGCATGTGTCACGGGGGGCTGGATGGCATGACCCCCCCTGTGGCTAGCTGGTCCCTCCTAACTGCAGCAGCAGCATGATGAGGTCAGTGCACCGATGTTAGACCTGATCATAACTGCGGTTATGCAGGCTGACATTGTTTACCCTGTGGATGAGCTCGTTACTCAGGGTGGTCCTCTCCTGCAGATCATGGGCTGTACAGCCAAAGAGGGTATGGTGGTGTTGCACCAGGTAGTTGATTATGACATCATTTTCCTGGGGGAAATAAACTGGCAAATTCTCTCTAGACATGGTGCCTAAAAGACATAAAGAGGAAAAAAGGTATGAGGACCTCATACTGCAAGGATATAATAGTTGTTAATTGACATCTCTGTCTCCCCTCCACCATATCTGCAACAATAATCTGAACACACAAGTCAACGGGTATGTTTACAGCAAACCAAATGTTGGGACATATATCGCATTGTATGACAAATAGTGCAATGTGTTTCTAGTCATGTTCCATGTTGAAGCACTATTATTAGTGGCCTGTTGCTAACAGTCACCTGCATGCCATTGTAAGAGCTACTATAGTTCCATATATGCATGTGTTCTGTTTGCTATGTGACTGCTTCATATCTGTTTTTTTGTGTTAATGGGCATATCTATGCATGCTTTTAGAAGTAATCCTGGATTGTGTGGACTATTACTACCCACATATGTTCTATAACTGTGAGACAATAGCATGTTTGGGACATCTGTTCCCAGTAGAACCACCTCTCCCACCTCATCTGGCTATGTTACCAAGCCACAACACATCTGGGACCCACCTTGGGACCTCATCATCTGCTGGTCCTGCACTACCTTCAGGTGGAACCACCTCAGGGGATGGTGTTCATTATCCCCCACACAGAGACATGGGGATGTGCTTCACCACCTTGACGCCCTCGGTACACAGTTACTGGGTCCGCATGCTCCTCCTGCTCAGCTCCCAGTTCAGGCACCTTCAGGGCCATGAAGGTGCAGTTGTGACTGCCCATGGGTGGGGACCTTGGTCACACTGTTTCCATTTGGGGGCTCATGGGCTTCCACTTTGCAAACACCACTCCCCATCCAAGGTGTTTATCAACCACGTGTCATATACCACCCCTGTATGCTGTCTTGTCTGTCTTCCAACCCAACCTACCTCCTAAAATGTACCTACTATCCTTCCCCAACATACCAAACTCACCTTCACAAATGAGTGCAATGTGTTCCCAACATGGATTTCACACCAGACGTAACTGTCCATTTCGCACCCGCTTACTACTGTATATATATGTGTGTGTATAGATATGTGTGATGTTTTCTCAAACATATCAAGCAGCACTGTCATTCAACAGTAGGGGAAATGTGTATATATATATATATATATATATATATATATATATATATATATATATATATATATATAGACTGCGGTGGTTGTGTTGCGGTAGCATTGTCACCTCACAGTAAGACGTTGTCCTGTTCGATTCTCAGCTAGAGCGTCTTCTGTGTGGAGACATGCATGAATGGGTGTACCTTCGTTGAAGGTTGTGTGTGTCAGGGCTGGCAACTCGGCACGTAAAAATCTATTGCCAATCATTAGCGGACCGGAGTTCCACTGTGGCGACCCCTAACCGGGAAAAGCCAAAAGACACAACAACAACAACACACACACATATATATATATATATATATATATATATATATATATATATATATATGTGTGTGTGTGTGTGTGTATGTATGTGTGTGTGTCTGTGTGTGTGTGTGTAGACATACACGTATATATATATTTATATATATATATATATATATGTGTGTGTGTGTGTGTGTGTGTGTGTGTGTGTGTGTGTGTGTGTGTGTGTGTGTGTGTGTGTGTGTGTGTGTGTGTGTGTGTGTGTGTGTGTGTGTGTGTATATACATATATTTTGTTTTATCTCTCTCTCTCTCTCTCTTTATATCTATATCTATATATATATATATATATATATATATATATATATATATATATATATATATGGAGTGCATTCAAACATCAAGTCCACACTCTTTAACTCTCCTTCCTCCACAGCTGCACTGTTCTGCTTTGCTACAAAACAGAAGGGTGTCACATGTGGACACAGCCTAATATTAGGGGGTATATATAGGAAAAGTCTGCAAGTAAGCCTATTACAAACCTATGATGTTTGTAAATGATACATTTCACATTAACATGACTGTCCTGCAGGTTGTGGGGTCTGAAACTCATGTGTCTATCATAACTTCATAACTTCCACCACCAGCTATTTGCCACACTAATATACATGTCTTGAGGTACAGAACACACACTATGATGGCTTACATCTTGTCATTCAGTGCTGATCTGCACAGGGCCAGATGCTATGTCCATAGCAGTTGTTCAGCAGGATATCATTACAACAAGTCTTGATGGCACATATAAATCTTTCCAAATCATTTATCCCATTATTACAGACTATGTACTACATTCAATTACATGCATATATGTTTCACATACCTGTTGTAGTATTGTCCTCTCTTTTAGGTACACTTTATGAGTCCCTTGTTTTATATACTTTTGTTTTGGTTTGGTTTGTAGTTTTCATTTACTCTCTCTCTCTCTCTCTCTCATTCTCTCTCTCTCCACTGCAGGGATTGAGCATCTTTGAATAGGTTGCAGCATGGGTTTTGTAGGTGATGTTCATGATCAGGTGATGGGTGATGGCCTCTGCACCAATCAGTGTTCACCACTTGCTAATTGCATGCAGCCAGCAGTGTAGTACTTCCAATTACCACTGTAATTGCAACCCACTACTATAAATTACTACATCATGTTGGCATTGTCCCTTTACCTTTCCTGTATGGAAGACATCCTTCCTGTGTGTGGGCAGCAGTGCTACAGACAGCAGGTACCAATACCTCTGACAACAGGACTTGCAGACACAGACCAACTGCATATTTGTATAAGGTTTCAGACCTACGGACAGCATGAGTATTGCTGTTATATGCATTGAATATCGTTAGTTTTACAGGGTTTGTGTGTACATGGAATGCAGTCTGTCTGCTTTGCTCTCAACTGTGGGCTTCTCCAGATGATGGCCAGAGGATTGGCTGTTATGTTTTGTCTTTTCACCATACAGGTCTTGTTTCTGATATATCAATGGCATTTTCTCTGTTGAGTGCAATCAGTACATGGCTAAATCCATTTGTGTTTCTGACTTTATATTCCTGAGTAAGAGTATGTTGCAACCAGTTCTGTAACACTAGCAATGTTTACAGTGTATAACAGCGATATTACAAATATGGCCCTGTGTTCCAGCCTCTGTCCTTCACCTATATACCAGTCTTTGTCCACATGTCATGCAGTAAGAGGTTGTTAAGTAGTGGCCTATCATTATTTAGTGCTGTCATTCCTGCTATCATTCCAGTGATGTTGTGGACTCCCACACAAATTGTGGGGTAGAGTCCATATATATGAGGGCTACAGCTAGACAAAACATGTGTGACATTGTACAGTCCAGAGGTCAGTGTATGTAACACTGTTATATGCCCTTGTAAGTCATTCTATGAGGGAGGGGTATGCACCATTTTTAACCTAGGCTGTTACAACATGTGAGGGATATCAGTAGTAAGACACATAAAGGTATATGGCTGTACATTTTCATACATTTCACCATGGGAACACTGGTGGGCTAGTGTTTACTGTCTTAAAGACAGTTCTGTTTGTCAGTGTGATAGTGATGTTTTAAGTTAAGCATTGTTATGTAACAGAAACATTTTCATTGTAACAACTTAATTCTTTTCCCGCTAGGGGTTGAGTACAAAGTGTAATTGGAGGCTGCTGAACTACATCTATAATTAATTAGTGTTGATTGATTCTTATCTTCCAGGCAAGTGCTTTTTTTTTACTGTTGTACTACTTGAAGGCCTTGGCCTGGACAACAACATATGTTATACTTTCATATTACTGTATCAAATGTTTTGTTTGAGAGTTCCATTACTCAGTTGTTATGTATTTCAAACACCTAACTGCTATATGAAATGGAATATACAACTGAAATAGTACACAAATAAATATTTCTATGTATGCAAATTTGTGTGTGGTGTCATATCCTTTGACTTATGTGTGGGTATAAGTTTCATGCAATAATTGTCTTTTGTAGTGAAAGAATCAAACGCAGGCCATTTTAAAAGGTGGCAACTGTAGGAATACTGGCTGTTCGATATGCTGTGCACCCTCTAAATGTATATCTTTGTATACATATCTATAAGTAGTAATATATGTATATGTGTATGTATGTGTATATACATATATATATGTGTATATATATATATATATATATATATATATATATGTGTGTGTGTGTGTATGTATCATTGGAATGTTTACTGCTTCCACATTGCACATTATTTCTGGTACACAGGCTGTTCTACATGATGTGTTATTGATATCATCCTGACATCATACAGCTGAGATGGATTACTGCTAACTTGGTGTGACTATATTGTGTAGGGCCCTAGGTATGAGACTTGCAAGTGTTGGTTATTGTGCTGCAAGGCAGATCTGTTCAGCTATGGAGGAGGGGATGATCTTAATAATTGCAAGAGGTATGTATTTTGGGCCCCTTTACCCCCATTAACAGTGCCTTTGGT
The DNA here is from genome assembly GCF_019279795.1 of Protopterus annectens. Lineage (NCBI taxonomy): Eukaryota > Metazoa > Chordata > Ceratodontiformes > Protopteridae > Protopterus > Protopterus annectens. Next base: position 390,428,208 of record NC_056743.1, on the reverse strand, counting down.
CATATATTTATTTATGTATATATATGGATCTACCTGAGAAGATCGAAAGCTCACAGCACCGACAACCATATGGCTGACACCATATGACTGACAGCCTAAATCTCAACATTGGAAGAAGACCATAAATAAGGTAAATAAAATTCCCTTTTATTTGCTAGCAGGGGGGCTCCGCCCCCCCCCAGTAACACCCCTGTAACTTTAATATACCAACTCCCAGATCGCACTGCAGTGCAGGAATGGAAATCTTTCCATCCCGCACTATGGTGAGATGCTGATTCCACATTGTCGGCATTCCGAATGTCAGTCATATGGTGTCAGCCATATGTTTGTCGGCATTCTGGACTGTCGGCAATGTCAGGTAGACCCATATATAGATATATATATATATATATATATATATATATATATATATATATATATATATATATATACACACACACACACACACACACACACACACAAACACACACACGCACACACACACACACACACACACACACACACACACACACACACACACCTATATATGTAGACATATATATATATATATATATATATATATATATATATATATATATATATATATATACATATATACATACATACATACATCTACATATAGAAATTAATTTCCCCTACTGTTGAATGAGTGTGCTGGATGATATGTTTGAGAAAACATCAGAATTATTTACATCTGAAATGGCTTAGTGGTAAATCACTTTGGCTATAGTGTGAATGGTTGGGTTTAAGACTCACAAGGGCTGATTATTTTGCTGCTGGGCAGAACAGGGGCTGTTGGAGACAGAGTGATTAAGGTACTTTAAATCAGTTGTAAGTGGGTTTGCATGGGTTTTCCCGGAGCTAAGTGATGCTTACGTTAGCTTAGCTTACGCCCGCTTACAGCCACTTATGGCCACTTAAACCCATGCTATATTCAAATAAAGAAAAAAAAAAGGGAGATAGGAAAGTGGTGAAATTGGGGTAAGCAGGGGGACAAACAAGAGGAGAAACCAGTAGGGATGTGCAGGATGGGTGTAGGAAACGACCATAGCTCTGTATTTCTTTGGCAGCAACAGCTGCTTTTAATTTGGGCAATTTAGAATTTGGAGCCTCACACCCTACAGGGAGGTGTGTGGGCATCATTCAGTTTGGATAATTGGTAGGGTTAGATTGTGTGATGGGTACATGTCTCTGGCTGAAATGCAGAGCTATGTATGGGACGTGATTTTTTTGTGGGACAGATGCCCCTTTTTTTTTTTAAGGTGAGAGTGGGATGTTAAGGAAGGATTATTGGTAAGTGTGGTGAGGGATGTTTGGTAGGAGAGATTGCATTTGCAGACAGACAAGACAGCAGATGGGCGGTGTATGACTCATGGGGGTAAACACCTTGATGGGGAGGGTGGTTGGGAATCTGAGGCTCATGAGCCCCCCAGATGGTAGTTGTGTCACTGATGTCCCCACCTGATGGCAGTCACCACTACTTCTTCACAGCCCTGAAGCTGGCTGTGCTGGGGGCTGGGCGGGAGTGTCCAGTTGCCCCTATAGCTGAGACAGCCTGCCTTCCACCTGGCACAGGTGGTCATCCAGCTCCATCTAGAGGACACTGCACACCATGCCACAGACCTCATCCCAGGTAAGAACATCCTCACCGAGCTCACTTCCAAGGAGCGGGGTGAGCCCCATCCCCTGCAGCGGTTCCACCCAAGGGTGGTGCAAGACCAGCAGATGAGGGGATATCTGAGTTAGGTCCCAGATGTTCTGGGACCCAGTGCCTTGGCCAGGTGGGGTGAGAGAAGCGGATCTGTTGGGATTTGCCTTCCCATATGTGCTATAGTGTGGAAATCAACAATCAACATTGGTTAGTCATGCACAAAACATTACAACATTAGTCAAAAGAGCATGCATGGATATTCCCATTTACCCCAAACAGTGCAATTATAACAGTGCCATAGCAAACAGAACCCATGCGTATATTGAATGGCATTCAGGGTTGCAACAGCGTGCCAGTTAGTGGTATGTCAGGCAGGCAATAAAATGATTGTTCAACAGGGAATATTAGTATGCACACAGTTTAACCAATGATAAACCAAATGGAACAACAGTCCCAACAGTAGAGGTTTGTTTAGGAACATACTCATGTTGGTTTCAGTGTGATGGTTGGATCAGTTGAGTGGTGGGGGAAGGGAACAGATTCAATTGACAACTGCTATCAAGTATATTTGTCAGTACACTGCTATTCACTACTCTACATTCTGACCACACTTACACTCTACCTGGGCCATGTGGCTGCTACAGCACACCAACAGCTGTAGATATCAACAGAACAATTGTACCCTTATTTTAGCTATACACATCATACCTGTTTCTATACCAATTTCTTTACCTGTGGGCCTATGCAGAAGAACTGTGTGCACATTACACTGCTGTTTCTACACATATTTCAGATTCACATATTAGTTTCAGGCCCTGGAGTGTGTGTTGTGCCTCTCACATACATCTACTGTGACATTCTCTGTGTGCAGGTTTCTTGGCAACTGGGGAAACTATCCATGACACCGTGACACTTGAGGGGCTTGTCTGGGCCAGACTGCATATTGTGGATGTTTAGCTTGCAACTATTTGTAGGTCTGGGGCTTATCAACACAGCAATTGTACACTGTTTATAGTTATACACATCGTACTAGTATTTCTATTCAGATTTATTTACATGTGTGCCCTGTATGGAAAATGTATGTGTTGCAGTACATTATTTTTTCTATTCAGATTGCAGTTTATAACTGTAGAACAAGACTGAGATGTTAGTGGTGGTCCCTGGATTTGAACTGAGGTGTGCGTGCAAAATTTAACTACAGGCCTAGTCCTTATCAGGCTGAACTACTGGGTAGGTGTGTGTTACTTTTGACATTTCTATCTAGTATATATTTTTGTGCACAGTACTTTTATTATAATGCATTATTTGTTTCCCATTTTTAGTACAAAGTATGCACACACAACAGACATTGGTGTCACTGTTTGTGAGACATGTGCACATTAGCTGTATTACACATTTGACTGTTTTACAACTGTATACTGCAATTTAGATTCCTGAGTACACAGTGTAGGTGTTATGTCTTCACTTGTTAGCCTTCTACGTTTTCAGTACATTCACAGCTACATACAGCTGAAATTGAAAAGTTAACACAGGACAATGCTGGTAGACAAACAAGTAAAACACATTATGATGGAAATATGTACTGTTGCTTTTTTTTCAGTTATTTGACATGCCCATTCTAAAGTATGCAGTGCTAAATCAGTTCACCTCAGTTAATGCATTCTGCAGGACATACATATTTCTATGTTTCAGGTACAAGTGAGATGACACACACCAGTGTTTGGGATCACCTTTATTAGTTTTGACATACATATCTGTGTACAACTCAGAAATCTACAATTACTATTCCTGTATGATCTGCACAGAAGAATACTTTTCATTACTAACTGTTACAGTAGCCCTGACATGGCACTTTCTTGGCAGGTTCACTCAGACACACTCATACATATTCTAATATTCCTCTGCTGCATATTGTACCTTGTTTGCTACTGATATCTGTATTACACAGCAGCTGAGAATACTCCATTGTAACACTGGCAGTCTGACACAGGCATGTATTCCTGACTTTTACGGCACAATTATATATACAGACGATGATACCATTACTATAATTTTGATTTTTTTACTGCTAATAATAAGAAGTATTCTGTACTCACCATACTGCCAACACAGCCAGGATAGACACTGGGCATGACCCTCAATATTCTGGGACCTCTCTTCAGCAGCTGTATGGGGAGACACCACACATTAATCACACCTGCACAGTTACAAGTTGAACTTTTTCCATACTTAGAGATACATAAGACTGCATACTTACAGACAGGTGGGACATCCTGCGCTCGGGTTCTTGGATCCACTGGTCCAAGAGTGCACCCATCCTCCGCTTCAGGTTGTTATGGTGGTGACGTACATGATCACCAGTCTGGGGTATGCCAGTGGCACTGGTGAGATCACATGCCAGCTGGTCCCAGGCCTCCACTTTGTACTGTGAGCCCTCGTACTGGCCCTGCAGTAGCCTGCTGTCATGGTTTTTAACTAGGAGCCCGACCATGACAAATGCCCCTTTTTTTTCCAGACTCCTGGATGCCCCAACGTTGCACTCAGAAGCGAACACTTTCACCAATTTCAGACATTTTGATCCTGCTGTGAGCAATCCCAAATGGTTATCGCTGTATTACCGCCTGTGCAATTTAAATAAAGCAGTTTTCCCACACTTTTTCTTGATTGGCTGGTTTTAATATGCTGAACTATGCTTAGCTCCATGCAAATCCGCATAGCAATGCTTACACCAGCTAAGCAGAGCTGAAAGCAGGTATGCAATGCTTACACTAGCAAAGCATTGCTTAAATCTATTTTTTTTGTTAAATTTATAAATTATTTTTTACATTTATATTTTACATATTCCCACCCCTACTGTGCTATATGTGAGCCATATGATTGACATCTATCATTCAAATTCCTTAAAAGTTTATTAAATAATTTGGCAAAGGGGTGATTTGAACCAAGCATGTGCTGCATGTTATACCATTGCAGTACCACTATGCTACAGCAACATGTTGATGCCTTCTATCACAGTAGCACTTGTCTATTATTTTCACTATTTCAGCCAGGCTAAGCATAGAGGTGTGCCCCGCAAACAAGCTGCACACCGCTTAAAGTTTGGATTTATTTGATGAAAAAAATAAATTTTTTTTATTTTTTCTTGCTTTCCTCTTGTTCTACTGCTTCCATGCATGTAGGGCAAGAGTGCATACATTTGGAGCATTGCACTTCGAGGCTGCTGCCCTCTAGGTGTTTGTGTTTTTTTTTCAGTGTCCACGGACACTGACATGTTAGCTACTTAATAAAAAACAAAACGCTGTGTCAGCAAGAAGAATGAATTTAATACAATTCAAGCAAATAGTAAGCACTTTCGTCTCTCATGCTAGAGACTTCTTCAGACTAATGGCTTTACCATAAAAACACACACTTTAAATACTTCATCAATCATCATTTGAAAGCATCAATTAACATTTAAAAACACAATGACATAAAATATAAAACTGTACCTAAAAAACATTCCTAATGTTTCAACCCCTTCCTTTTCAAATACATTATAAATCCTTCCTTATTATTTAATCCTGGAGGGAAACAAGCATTTAATCTGACCTGCCAACAATATTCCAGCCAACCTAATTCTTCTTCAGCATTTACTATCTTAACATTCAGGTGTACAGTGTCCAGAACTATACATTTAAAATTGATTTTACATTTCTTATCAACATAATGTTTACTCATAACATTTTTGTGTCTCCATTAATAATAGCATAATTATGCTCATAAATTCTTTTGTATAGTTCTCTTTTTGTTCTCCCCACATAAAATGATCTACATTCTAGACACATCAATAAATAGATAACATTTTTTGATTTACATGTAAACCTCCCTGGGACCTGGACCACTGTTTTTCCCACCAATATTTCACTACTATCAGTAAATAAATATTGGCAGTAATTACAATTATAACACTTAACCATCCCCTTTCTTAACTCAACTTCTTTAACCTTAAGTTTACTTACATTTCACTGTCTACGAACACTCGTTTACTATATAATATTAGAGCCAGGCTCTAATATTATACAAATTGGCACTCATCTGTGTCACAAAGTGCTGTATGGTACTTTCTGAGCAAAGAGGACGTGTTACATGTGCAGGCACTGCTGACACACACCCCCTGTGCTCGCTCCTCATTCGTGTCCATTTAAATTAAATAGCAGCAGGCCTTCATGCATATGCAAGGCGAGCTGCTATTCTAAATGAACACAAAGCTCTCAGTGCGATAGTCTTATTCTTGCATAGAGCTTCATGAATCCTGGGGTATATCTTTCTGAGAAAAATATGAAACTCTGGTAACTCGACTCCCTGCACTTCAGCTATGTAAACTGAACTGGGATTTATTTTATATTTAACCCATAAATCTGACTATTCCTGTTGTAACCAATTCTTTAGATTCCGTACATTTACACAATCTAATGTATACAAATTCTTACAAGTGTCATCTTTGCGCACTACTGTACATTTTGTAGCATTTTTATTTTCCATAAAATCTTGTTACTGAAGTCTAAAACAACATGTAACTCTGATGACATGCCCATACCTAGTATAGAACTGTTTCACTTAGGACTGTTAACTGCTCTAATTTTTGTTCCTTTAAATCCTGACAAAACTCCACTCATGAAGTGGCCTATTTGTAACCAAAATGCATGTGTCTGTATTAATTAGTATCAGTAAACAATGAAATATTGTCATTTCTTTAAATCTTAAACAAAAGCTAAAAATCCTTTTTTATAGCACTAGCAACAACACTGACTTGAGCGATGGTATGCATTTCTTCTTTATTTTGACCTGAAACAAACATTGACTTGAGTTAAGGTATGCATTTTTTTCTTTACTTTGTCCTAAAGTCTGTATATCATTTATACTGGTGTTTACTTTATGAAACTTATTAAAATCTGCACTCTGATCCTTATCATCCCCTCTCAGTGCAATATTTGCACTGGCTTCTGAAAACAAGAAACTAAAATTTATTACATTCTGAATATTTTTATTTGAAATCATGTCTTGTCTGGAAACGTGCATGTCACATACACTGTGTTACATCTGTAGCTGCAATACTGTGACTTAACTCTGTATTTTGAATTATTTCTACATTCTTAACATTTGTATTTGATATAACGTGAACTTGAGACATTGCAAATGTTTGATTTATGTTTGGTCAGGAAATCTGTGTGTTAAGGACACTGTGTTGACATCTGTATTTGCAATACTACAGCTTAACAATGTATTCTGAATTACATCTGTTGCATCTTTTACACTGTTTTTGAATACTATAAACAAGAATTTGAGTTATTTAAGTCTGATACCATACTGATAGAAGCTGACTTATTCTGTGAATCATGAGACAGTGTGTCTGTTATAGTGTACTTTGGTGATTTAACCCTTTTGCATCTAGAAAGATTTAACATTACTGAATTAATAATCTTTAAAATGAAATTAACATTTCTGAAACATAGCTTTTTCAACTATTTTACCCAATTTTTAACTTCAGACCACACATTTACTGATGTCTTTACTGTAGAAATATTGTTAGACATATTTATACAATTTACCTTTACTGATATAACAAAAATGAATCTTTACATAACTTTATGATTTGAAGTTGCTTAAAGAATATGTTCTGGCATCTCACAGCTTTTTTAAACTTTTTATTGTTTCTTGGCTGTGTGTGGAAACTTGAAAGACTGTCATCTGCTTTAAAGATGATGAAGTACTTTGCTGTTAACTGGATCATGTCTTTTACACTGATATTTTGGAGAGTCTGAAGTTTTTTGAGACTTTTTCTTAAGTAGAAAGTTTTTGAATGAACACTGGTGCTTTGTAGTCTGTCATATCAATTCTTACACACACACACATATATATATATATATATATGTATATATATATATATATATATATATATATATATATATATATATATATATATATATATATATATACATATATATATATATATATAAGAAACAAAAAAAGAAGAGAATGTAACTCTATTTGTATTAAGAGGATCAGGGCCTCCCCAAACTCTTCCATTTGAAGTGTAAAAAAAGTACATTCCTTCTATTGCCAAGAACCAGGTCCTCAGATGCACAACACACCTCCTCCTCTCCTGCCCACCTGTTCAAGTGCTATTTCTGTGCCCTGCCCCTGACACCCTCTTTTTATTAAAATGAATAAATAAGAATGGCTTCTTATAAACTGTAAGAAGATTCTTGCTACAAATGTAGCAAACAATTGCTGCAGTTTGTATCCTGTCTACACAGTGTTCTATGGTGCTCATGTTTTAGTAAAAAAAAAACAATCTTCTTAAAAATTGTAGTAAACCGCTTGGCACAATTTATACCCTGTCTGCACAGAGTGCTACAGTGCTCAGGTTTCAGTTAAAAAATAACTTTTAAATCATAGCAAGCAGTTTCTACAGTTCAGATCCCTCACAGAGAGCTACACTATTCAGGTTTCACATTTTAAAAGCCAGTATTGTATTAAATAGAGAGAGAGAGAGAGATCTGGATTACTGATAGTCCCACCAATACTTTTCTCCTGGGCCAGTTGTCCCTCTTGACCCACCTTAGCTACACTACTGTAGATATATATATATATATATATATATATATATATATATATATATATATATATATATATATATATACACACACACACACACACACACACGCACACACACACATAGTGTGATAGTAGAAATTGTCCATGAATATGCTATAAGATGAATGATGAGGACTGCCATTAACTCCAAATATGAGTTATGGGTGACATATCTTGCAAGGATATGATATGTGACTTTGCATATAGAAATCTGGACATGAAGAAGCTCAAGCATGTCATCCTGTTAAACTAGTCTTAATGTGAGTTTGTTGTTGATATGGACTGAGACCTCCACCATTAATCCTTGCCTGTGAAGTAGCTGGCCTGAATGTATGGAAGGCATTTAATTCCTACACTGCCAGGGTTATCTCCGTCACTTTAAACTATGCCTCAGTAACTACACAGATCGAGGAGAGCTTGGAGGGAATGGAGTTTTTTGTGTAGGCTCCTGCTATTGAACAGTAAAACATTTTGATTCCCTGGGGCTGGTTTTGATGCACTGGAAGGTTTGTCAGTTTTTCATTGCCTAAGAAATGCACTATGGGGGAAGACAGTATTTTAGCCAATATTCAAAAGCCTAGAGGGGACAGGTACAGACCATCCTTGGCATATCTTCCCTTGCTCACAAATATTGTACCCCCTTAGAATGACACCAGAAACTAAGCAAATGAAGTCAGCCAACCTTTGTTCATATTTTGGTATCATCCTTTATGAAGGTAGAATGCTGCTCAGTGCTAGGCACATACCAGTCTGGGGCACATAGCCTGAGAGCTCCATAATGTCTCCCTTCATATAGTCCAGGGAGATATGTCTTAGATAATTTATACCCACATAGACTATGACTGGCACTTACTATCACTTGTGGTTTAATGACATAAGTGCATGGGTGATTTGGGGGATCCTGGCCACTGATAGACAACTGACTACGATTTTTCTCCTTATTTAGGCTGGTGAGCAGGACATATGTAAGTCTCATATTGGAGTCTCCTATGATTAAAATCTTAGGTAGTGTGTTGACTTGCCTCATGGGCTTTGTAGTTGAGGCTTTAAAGGGTGTGGCTGCATGTGTGATGTTGAGTGCACTTCTGATGGAGTTCTTTTGGGGTTGCTAAGGACTCTTTTGTAGGACAAATTTCTAGGAGATCTTTGGAGTTTAGAAATATTGCTTTTAAGTGCTTCAGCATAAACTGATCTATGTGTTGGGTCAGTACTTCGGGTGGTAGGTGTAATGCTTATATTGCTGATAACCTAGTTGTTATTTTGAGTGCTTTTATGTGAGAGTCTTGCCTCCATTGGCATTGTGTAATTACATCTCTCACATGCTGAATCCTTTTCTTAAAGGATTAGTTAGTCATCAGTGAATATGATGCAATTCCTACATTGTCTCAGGATGTCCATATCCACAAAGTTGCCAGCTGAGAAAGTGGGAAGTGTCCATCCATGGTGTCTTGTCTTTTTAAGTTTAATATGAATGGATGATACAGCAGACTAACTTGACTGTTGTATGGGTAGAAACTATAGCTAGACTATGTATGACTGAGGTTGTATGGCAATGCTCCATAGCATGCAAACAAGTTTCTCTTTGTGCAATTTAGTTCTGAGTAAATTTACATTTCCAAAGTAATCCAGCGTACTATAAACACATTTGATATTTCTCGTATAGATACGTAGGTTCATAGGTAAGTACTATTCTAGTTGCTCTTGTGGACCATTTTAAGCCTAGTCAATTTCCCTTTTTTATGCTCAAAATAACCTGTCCCATTTGGTTATAGATAGGACCTTACCCATACCATGGTCAATAATTATATAATGCTTCTAAAAAGAATAATTGGAATCATGCCATAGATAATTTGAGGGGATGGGATAAAGCATTTAGGGGCTGTCTCTGTCCATTAGTAATTAATGAGAAATCCTGGGGTAAATTTTATGTTTCCTATCCATAGATCTAACTTGCACTTGAAAATGGATGGGATTCAGTTTGTATTATGTATATGGAGATTCTGTTCCACAGCAGTGGTATCCTAAGTAAAATATACCTGTCCCTCCAAACCTGTTGATGTTACAGATGAGGTTTAGATCCCTAGAATAAGTATTTTGAATGCCATTTGGCTTGCTGATGTGCACTAAATCCATCTGCAATGAGTTGGAGGGTGCACTGAATGCCAGAAACAGGTCACCTATTAGCATTCTGCAGGATATCGATAAAAAAGTGGCAGAGATTTAAGTCAGTCCATGTAGGATACATTATTTAGGCTTTATATCCTTTTAGTAAGGTATTTCCATGAGCATTTCAGTTGGCCCATGTGTCTAGACACATATGTGCCAAAGCTGGCATTATATTCAATGACAGACTTAATGAAGGTTGAGTAAAGGGAGGCAATGATATTCCTATATCTAGATACAAATCCTTGGTTTATAAGCTGTGTAATATATACGGACTTTCTTACAACAATAGACATGTTTTGGTCAAAAGTTAGGTCAGTGTCCACATATGTTCCCAAATCCAGAATTAGTGGATCAATGTGGTAATTCCCTGGGGCAAGCATATAATAATGCATTTTGTGACATTTAGTTTTAGACTATGATTTTGACACCAGTTATTTATTTGAGACAAACCTACTTGCAGGATGGGTAAGTCATTTGAGGATTCAGTAACTGTTCCCAGCTTATAGCCATCTGCAAACTTAGTCAGTCAGACCCCTTAGATATTGGCTTTTCCTCAGAAAAGAATATGCTTTCAATCAGAAATGTTGAGTAATGCAATTTTCACATCTATTATTCAAATTACTATCAAAATGATGGGCACATATTGTGATGAATTTCAGTATTACATAGGGGATAGACATTGTGCTAGCTTCAAAGGGAAGGACATGGGCTATCATAGGGACAAAGTACTGTTCCTTCATAGTGTGAAGAAATTAGACACTATTTGTGCTAGCATGTCTGGCTGAGTTTTTCTGCACATGGACATAAGGGAACCCATCAGGGACAGTCTAAACCACTCCAACAGAATATACCAGTAACAAGAAAAAGTACTAGTCCAAGTACATGGTTAGTGATTAGATATTTCAAGTGTAACCAGAGGGGCCACATAGCAGTAAAATATCTATCAAGACAAAGTGAGAAACAGAAGGTGCGGGAGCCAACAAGTGGTGATGATAAACTGCCAGTGGTAATTTGTTTGGAAACAACAGGGGTGCCAATCTATCACCAAAATTTATATTCCATCTTAGTAGATGGCAAACAGGTTACTGCTAAGAGGGATACATCTTCTGCTATAACCATTGCAAGATCTGCAGTTGTTAGAGAGCAGAAGTACTTGCTTGGACAGTCAACTCCAGTCAGAGCTTTGGGAGAGACCCCATTCCAAATACCTTTGGCTAGGGTTCATCTTGACTGGGAGGGTGGAAGAAGAAGCAAGTAGGTGTGTTTGAGGATATTACTGCAGATGTCCTGATTGGGAAAGACTTTGATGATGCAATACTTTGTGTACATGCAGTGACACACAGTCAAGCTTGGAGACAGGCATGTAGGACTGGTAGCCTGGTGGGGGGGAGCCAGATAGATCTCATACCTGAAGCTGGGACTGGTGTGGTGGCTATTTCAGAGAAGGAGCTATCCTGTAACAGTACATCAGAAAGTGAGCCACGGCAGCTGGTAGATACTGATGTTCCCTTGGACATGGTGACTGCAAGGACAGAGGTGAGTGGTAGTACCCAAACAGACAGTGAGACACACCTGTCAAAAGTTACTATCCTTCCTGTGGAAGGGGAGCTTGTGTTTGAGAATATTCCTGCAGATGTTCTGATAGGGAATGACTGTGATGATGCAGTGCATTGTGTGCATGCAGTGACACCTAGTCAGGCTTGGAGACAGGCATGTAGGTCCGGTAGCATGGGGAAGACCCAGATAGATCTCATATCTGAAGCTGGAACTGGTGTGGTGGCTGTTTCAGAGAAGAAGCTATCCTGAAGCAGTAAATTTGAGAGTGAGCCACAGCTTCTGGGAGGTACCGATGTTCCCTTGGACACAGTGACTGCAAGGACTGAGGAGAGTGATAGTACTTAGAATGACAGTGAGATACAGCTGTCAGAAGTTACTATGTTTCCTGTGGAAGGGGAGCTTGGGAGGGTCACAGATGTAGAGTTGAGAAAGGCTCAACTTACAGACCCCACATTACAAAGCTTGAGGGAGATAGTTAAGGAAGCACCTAGGGCTCAAGGAAGAGGGGAGTCTGTATATGGGAACAAAAGTTTGTTATGCAGAAAGTGGACTCCTAAGGGATAGCTGGAAGGTGAAGTAGTATGGCAGTTGGTAAAACCTAGATCCTACTATCTGCCACTTCTAGCTATAATTCTTAATGTTCCTTGTACAGGTGATATTGGGGCAGAGAAGAAAGGTTTGTTGTATAGAAAGTGGCCTCCTAAGGGAAGGCTAGAAGGTGGAGTAGAATGGCATTTGGTAGAGCCTAGAGCGTACCATATGCTACTTTTAGTCATAGTCCCTAATGTTCCCTGTGCAGGTGATATTGAGGCAGAGAAGGAAGGTTTGCTGTATAGAAAGTGAACTCCTAAGGTAGCGCTGGAAGGTGAGGTAGTGTGGCAGTTGGTAGAGCCTACAGCTTAACATCTACCACTTCTAGCTATAATCTCTAATATTCCTTTTGCAGGTGCTATTGGGTAGAGAAGGAAGGTTGGCTGTATAGAAAGTGGACTCCTAAGAGAGGGCTAGAAAATGAGGTAGTATGGCAGTTGGTAGACCCTAGAGCCTATCATCTGCCACTTCTAGCTATAGTTCCTAATATTCCTTTTGCAGGTGATATTGATGTAGAAAAGGTGACAAATGATTTTCTAGCAATTTTCAGCAGGGGAAATTTTCCAAGGGAGATACTGACTAGCCAGGGTATCAACTTCATGTCAGACATGTTGACATATTTGTGGAAGCACTGTGGAGTGACACATGTAAAAATCACCCCCTATTATCCACAGACTAATGGCCTTGTGGAGAAGTTAACTCTACATTAAAGACTATGCTACAGGCATATACAGACCATCTTAAAAGGGCAAAGTTAATCATTAAACCCAGTAAGGTGGGTATGGCACAGGTCACTTACTTAGAAGACAGAGTGGAGAGTGGTAAGATTAGGCCAGAACCTGTCAAAGTGGAAGCTATTCAAGTGTGGTCAGTTCCTGTTACTAAAAACCAAGTGAGGGCATTTCTAGGAACAGTGGGGTACTGTGGAAAATTTGTGCCCAGTTATGGTGCAATGGATGCACCCCTTACTGACTTAACTAGGAAAAATAAACCAGATGAGGTAGTGTGGACCACAGATTGTGAAAAGGCATTCCAAAAACTTAAGGAAATTCTGGGAGGACCCCCTGTGTTAGCCAGCCCAGACTATAGTAAAGAATTTGTTGTGCAAGTAGAGGCTTTGGATTGTGGGGTGGGGGCTATGCTCAGCCAAGTTTCCTCAGAAGGAGAACACTGCAGTGGAGTTAATAATGACAATGCAAATGGATTCCCTAGGAGAGGAGTGGGTTTATATTCACAGACAAGCCCATTTTTCTCAAGTGTCGTTTTTCAAGGGTCACTTGAATACCATGCTTGAGTCAAGTTAAGCTTAAGGAAGCACCTAGGGCTCAAGGTAGAGGGGAGTCTATATACAGGAGCAAAGGTTTGTTATCTAGAAAGTGGACTCCTAAGGGATAGCTGGAAGGTGAATTAGTATGGCTAAATGTAAGGTAAATCTAATAGTCAAACGTTTGGTTCTATGATGTTCTGTTTTGCTACATATACCCTGATGGCTTCTTGTTGTTTTATACTGCATTAATCCCAACTACTGTAGAATACTAGAGAAGTATAGGCATTATGTTTTCTAGATATTTTATGTCAATGTTTGGTTCATTCCTGCTTTACTATCTACACCACTGACTGCTTCTAATTGTTATATGCTGCATCTTTCCAGACCTAATGTGTGTTACTAGATATTGTATACTGCATTTAACCTCATGTGCTGTGTGTTACTAGATACTGTATACTGCATTTAATCAATATAGTTATGTGGCATATCCTGTCTTAGTAACAGACACCCATTCAAAACTCTTCTAAATTGAAGGCTTGTGTTCTGCTAACATGTATCATGCTGACATCTGTTTGTTTATGTTTTTAACAACATTACTGAACTACTATTCTCGCTATCCTACTTTAGACTCATTTTATCTACTCCTTCTACCTCCTACCTGTCTTCAGTCTATCACTACACAGCCAAGTAACTCCCTCCTACTATCCTCAACTACTCCTCCTAATAATCATTCCTACTGTGAAATACTTCAATTTTCTGTCTCTTCCTCCCACCTCCCAACTGTATCTACTACCTCTAAACACTTATTATCCCTTCTGCCTATTTAATATCACTCTCCACTACTCTGTGCTGTCTTGCTCTAACCTGGGTCACTTCTCTATCATTTTACAGGTCCCTGACTCCTACAGCAATCAGGCTTGTATTACCCCAGCCAACTCCAGAAGATCAGCCCTATTCAGAATACTGCTCAATTTGAGGAATCCCTCTACAGAAACAGTATTTGAATATATGTTCAGTGTTAATAATACATACTCCTGACTGTATTGCCCTATTGTTATGCCCATTGAGTACTGCTCTTGGTCATCTGCATAACATTGCTGTGAACCCTCACCCCACAGGTGGATGTTAGTCGGCCTTTAGCCTAGCCACCTATCTTTCTATACCCCACTGAACTTTCTCTATCCTAGATCTCTTCTTTCCCTCCTGTCTTCCACTGTATCCTCCACTCTTACCTCTACTTCCTGCTCTTGCCTGTCCTCCCACCTTCCACCTCGCTCATTTGGACTCTAGCTTTACTACCTCAGATCTTGTGCCCCCTGCTCTGCTAGGGTTTTCCCATCTAACAACGTAGTCTAGCCCCAAATATCCTGTGCTCATTCCCTCCTCAAAGATTTAGGCATAGTATCTCTTTCAGAGGAAGGAAAATATCAGAAAGTTAGGTGTAAAATAGCTTTTCCAGGAAAGTAAATTGCTATTCAGTAAACTCCAATCCATAGCCCTCTCCTATATGATTGTTTTCCATAACTACTACTGCTGCTCCTATAGGACAGTGCTGCCCTGCTCTGTTCGCTACACTCACTCCACTCCCCTACCCTACCCCCATTCCCACCCCCATTGCAATTACACTTATAGGCACTAGCCACTCCCTCCCCAGCTCAGACACCTAATCAATCAATCTAACTACACCCTCAGTTCTCACTCACACATACCACACCACACCCTTGTCAATAACTCCATTAACTACTCCTCTACCACCCACTGAATAACTCCTACTCTCACTCACCACTCCTCCCCCACTACAAAAGGTAACATAAAAGGAGAAGAAACAAAATAAAAAAATGGCATTCCTACACTTAAAGGTAGCATTCTACACATTGACTACTTTGGTTCTTCTCTTGTTATCCATTACATCCTACCACACACAACTTCATCTCACCTATCCAACTCAGTGGCAAACAGAAACCACAGCCAATGCACTAAAGCTAAAACAGTTCCCAATATCTCTATGTGACCTTACCCCAACTCAACACTACTCCTATGTTAATAATAAACCAACAAACAAAATGAACCTCCTACTTATCCCAGAAACAAAATAAAATACTACAAAAACTACTTAAGCTCTACCTATACCTAACTCTAAAACTCTCTTGCTGTGCAGACATACACTCCATTCCAAGGCCCATTAGTTCACTCCACCCAAACCTAAACCAACCAAACCCTCTTTATAGAAGGCCAACCTCCTCTCTTCTGCTGTTAAACATTAATATTAGAAGTATACTTAACAAATTTCAGGACCTCCATGCACTATTGGCTTTAAACACACCAGATTTAGCCATACTAACAGAAAGTTGGCTTAGGCCAGAACACCATGATAATGAGATCACACTTCCTGGCTACAATATTATGTGGAAAGATAGGCAAGGGAAAAAAGGAGGAGGTGTAGCCATTCTGTTTCAAGATAATCTCAAATTAGAACAGCTTAACTACAACTCCCAAGACTTCAGTGATATAGAAGTCATTCCTGCTAAATTAAAACTAAACTCCAGCAAACAGCATAGCAGGTGCCTGTATCCCACCAGGAAACAGTATTGACACTATGGAGAACCTGCTACACTGGATGACTATCTCACATCCTCAAGAGACCATACTCTTAGGGGATTTTTAATATTGACTGGTTCGACTGTACCAAATACAATCCCTCTACCCACATTAACCTACATGGGTTTATCCAAGTCATAGATACCCCCACAAGAGTTGATAAGAAAACCAAACGACAATCCATCTTAGATTGGATACTTCTGTCTGACCACACCTTAGCACACCAGTCAGGCTGCCTACATGACAATTTAAGTGATCACCAACCAACCAACCTACCTTATTAGGAATAAATCCCAACACTGTAACCAACCCATCCTAAGAACAGTTCACAACAAAAAAAACTTTGAAGCCAAGGACCTAAACAATGAACTAAAACACTGTGACTGGTCTCCCCTTAAACACCTACCCCTAGATGAGGCAATAGACTACTTTAACTTAACCTTTCTCAAAATCCTAAACCGTCATGCACCAGCCTGTACCATCAGAGTTAAAACTAACTATGTCCCTTGGTTAACAAAAGAAACTAAAACCATAATGAAGAACAGAGCTAGAGCCAGGGCTCTATTTCATAAACTTAAAACCACCACCACAAAACAAATATTCTTAGCACTCTGGAACAAGACCAAAAAATTTATAAAACTCGATAAAACCAATTACTATAAAGCCTTACAAGACAAACACCATCACACAACCCTCAGAAATTCTGGGCCTCATTAAATAGTTTACTGCACCCAGGTAAAACTGGCACTCCCACACCCATAGTACCAACTGACAAGGAGGACATCCACACCTAATTCAACAAATTCTTCACCAAAATAGTCATAGCCCTATCCAACACCCTAATTAGCACCACCATTCCCACTCCTTCTCCAACCCCTACTACCCCAATTACACAACAAACTCCCCCAGCTTCTCCTTCTCTCCAGCACCCACACAACTCATTACTAAACTCCTCAAAAAATTGAAACCTACCACACTGCTGACAACCTTCCCGCTGATTTCCTTCAACTATCAGCTGATACCATATCTTACCCCATGTCTATCCTCATAAACAGATCCACATCTGAATCTAAAGTACCTAAGCTCTGGAAAATATCTCATATTATTCCACTCCACAAAGGCAGAAACTCCCTTGAACTCACCAACTACCGCCCAATTGCAATTTTATCACCCTTATCAAAAATACTAGAAAGAGTAGTACATACACAACTAATGCAATACCTTCTAAAAAATAACCTTATATCATCATCACAACATGGGTTTTGACCTTCCCATAGTACCACAACAGTCCTATTATCCCATACCAACATAATCAACACCCACGAAACAACAGACTTTTTGTATCCTCTGTATTCTTTGACTTATCCAAGGCCTTTGACATGGTCAACCACAGCATGCTTCTCAAAACTCTATCTACCCTCAACCTAAACTCCCTCACTATATCATGGTTCAGCAACTATTTATCAGGGCAACAACAAGCAGTTCTTTGGCAGGACCAACTATCCTCCCTTCTACCTGTATCCATTGGAGTCCCTCAAGGTTCCATTCTTGGTCCCTTACTATTCTCCATATTTACAAATCAGATAGCTGCTTCCTCTCCATCTGTCTCTATAGTGCAATATGCTGACAATACTACTATCATTTGCACTGCCCCTACCTTAAGCAAGCTACAAACAATAACACAACACAACATTACTCTGGCTGAAGCGTGGTTTTCCAGCATAAAGGTTTTACTCAATCCCAAAAAAACAAAACTAATTCTCTTCAGTCTAGGTAGATTCCCTGCACTCAACAATGATTTCACCATTAACTCCAAGGACAATACCTCAATCACCCCAACAGCACACACTAAAGTACTAGGAGTAGTAATCGATAACAATCTCAAATTTGATGTACACATAACCCAACTAATCAAAAAAGTTCACAAAAAGATTGGTCTCTTGTATAGGAATAAGCAATTCATGACCAATTATACCAAAGCCACTATTGCAACCTATTATCTACCCTACTGGTTGCCTCCCCAGTCCTGACTAATCTTCGTCACAGCGAGCAAAACAAAATGGCATCTTGCTATAACAAGATTGCCAAATTTGCTACAGGTGCCTCTAATAGAGCCCATCACTGTCTTTCCCACAGACAGCTCAACTGTCTTGAGTTACCCCAATTACTTCTTACCACTCAACTCTCCACAACCCACAAACTATACTACCTCCCTAACAAACTCCCCATTTTACAGGATCTAATACAACCCTACACCACCACCCGAGCCTTCAGATCAACAGAACAAAATCTCATAAATGTCATCAAACATAAGAATGAAGCTGGCAAATCTCTTTTTGCCTGTAAAATAGCAAAAGTCTGGAACTCACTTCCAAAACACATAACTTCTACAAGTTCTGCTCCACAATTTAATAAACTACTCAAAACCCACTATTTTAACAATTGGCTGTGCCCATGTGACTCCCCAGGCTAATCCACTACATTGCAGTGATGCAATGATTCTACCAAGGATCACCTAATAGTGCCTAACCTCTGAATACTAATTCTTAACTAACAATGTTCTATTCTGTTGGTATCTACTTATATATCTATGAAAAAAGTTAAATATATTCTTATATACTACTGGTATGCCTTAAGAATACAATAATGTATCTATACATATGTCTGTGAAGAAATGTAAAATATGTCCTTATATAATATTATATGCATTTAGAAGAATGTGTTGTAATTCATAAAATGATATTTGTTAGATTGTTTTAAGTGGAGCTTTTCTCCCTGGGCCTCCGGTAGAAATGGACCTGTGTCCAGTCAGACTTTCCCTGTCATCAAATGTAAAATAAAATAAAAATAAAAATAAAAATAAATACATAAATAAAAATTGGGGGAGGGATGTGAAGAAATTAGACACTGTTATTTGGGCTTGCATGTCTGGCTGAGTTTTTGTACATAATTTTAGATTAACCTGTGTATTATATGCCAGCATGACTAGCTATGATATTGTAAATAAGTTCTTACATGTTGATTTGTAATTTGTTCAGAATGTTTTAAAGACTTGAACAGTGTCCTTTTGCATTTCTGACTGTTCATGTTTGTCAAGAGAGATACTAAAGGCAAACTGTCTCAGATTCAGCTGATCAGCAGATGATGTCATCAGAATGCTGACAGTTCCTATGTGTTACTGTCAGAAGCTGAAAGATAGGAAGGAACTTTTAGAAAACAGCTGGCTAATTTTCAAAATATGAAATAAAAATTAGAGCTGTAATAGTTGACAGGGTAGTCTATAAAAGAGCCTGTTGAAGTCAGTTGTGAGAAGACTGTTTGGTAGTCAGTTACAGCAGTGACAGATGCCAGTTGTGCTGTGCAGTGAATTACCCAAAAAGGACTCACTAAGAACTGTAAGGCTGCCTTTGCTCAGTTGTAGTAATTTAGTTTAGACCAGGGACAGTGTCCTTCAGTTAATTAGGAAATTAAAACTAATCAAATCAGTTAGAGTTTTTCTGAATGGTGGATTTCTGTCCTACAGTATTGATTTCATTTCCTGGTGATTGAGCTCTGTTTGTTTATTGGCAATTACTGTTTTATATTTTTAATTATTTTGGTCAATATTAAATAATTTTTATTAACTTGCATTTTGGCTGAACCAGCAGTGTTTTTCTTTAGTGATTTCAGAGTGCTTATACTTATTTGCTACTATTTGTAGCACCACACACCCCACTACAATTCAAGCTTCGTACATCACATCCTACTATAATAATCTTTAAATACATATTTAATTCAATCATAGCCTTCTATCCACAGAACAGTCCTAATCAACATGCTTTTAAAACCCTCATCCATCACTATTTTACTACTACTACTTCTTAAACTTTCCTATTTTCACTACCTCACCCAGCCCAGTACCTGCCACCACACACAACTCTATCACATAACTAACCATCTAAACTCCCCCCTCTCACATTCACACTCAGCTATCTCTCCCCATCTATTTCCTATAAAACACATCCTATCCTTCTCCTACAAAGTACTCACTTCCCACAAACCCTATATCCCCATAACCACCAGAAACCCTTTTTTCATCACAATACTACCTAATCCTTTTTCTAAACTGCTAAATTGCCTCTCTAGCCATATCCTTCAGCTAGTTAACAATCTCCTATCTGGTGATATCCATCCAAACCCAGGCCCCTCCACCTCCACCCCCATGCGCAAGCCTCTATTACTCACTTCATTAAACTCCCAAAGCATAGTCAATAAAATAGCAACCCTCCATGCCTGGCTCTCACACAATAAACCTGACATCTTATCTATCTCAGAAACATGGCTAAAACCCCACATAAAAGACTCCGAAATAATTCCACCTAACTACTCTATCATTAGAAAGGACAGGTCCCACAAAAAAGGCGTGTAGCTCTCATATTTTC
Organism: Protopterus annectens; assembly: GCF_019279795.1. Lineage (NCBI taxonomy): Eukaryota > Metazoa > Chordata > Ceratodontiformes > Protopteridae > Protopterus > Protopterus annectens. Next base: position 390,407,321 of record NC_056743.1, on the reverse strand, counting down.
AACTTCCTTATTAATTACTCCCTATGACAAACCTATCCCACACTTCAAAAACGCTGAATTACTCCTCACTCTCCTTCAAGTCAATAAGCATAAACACATATGTCTTGCATCCCTCTATATCCCCCCAGGGGACAATATCTCTACATTAGAAGACATCCTCTCTTGGCTCTCCAATAACATTAATAATGAAACCATAATCTTAGGTGACGTAAATATCAACTGGACCTCCATACAATCTCCAACTAACCCCTTAACATTAACCTATATAACTTTTCCCAGCTAATCAACAAAGTAACACGTCCATCAAAAACCTCTCCTGTGGCAGTATACTAGACTGGATCCTAGTTTCACATCCCCACTATTACTCTGATAGTGGTACTCTTCCCGACGCTCTAAGTGATCATATGCCCACTTTCACCCATCGACTCCCCTGTATATCTCACCACCCCACAATTATATTACTACCCACAACCACAAAAATTTTAACCCAACAACCTTTTTAGATTCTCTAAATGCAATTAATTGGAACAATCTAAGGACACTACCCTTAGAAGACGCAGTCTCCCACTTTAATTCTGCATTTCTAAACGTATTAGATTCCCTTGCTCCCTTAAGGACAAAAGAATAAAAATAATTCTGCCCCTGGCTTACCAAAACACATTAGCAACCATGCCTTAGAGATAAAGCCTGGGCACTCTATCAGAAAAGAAAGACCCTGAATCCTACACAGAATATAGAACCCTTCAAACAAAGCAAAAAGCTTACTATCTCTGACAAACAAAACTACTTCTTCACCCTCCAAAACAATAATAAAACAAATCCACAGAAATTCTGGAAAGGAATCTCCACCCTCCTAAACCCCAGCAAACCACACACCCCTACCCCTGACCCAAATGCTCCAGATTTAGATTTAGCCACTCAATTTAACTCCTTCTTCATTGAATCCATTAGTAAATTAACTTCCTCTTTTACTACTTCTACCTTACAATCCAATACCCCCCCACCCTCTCCTGCCAAAAATCCACCCTGCACTTGTTCTCCTTCCACTTTCCCATCTACTCACTCTATATCCCCCAACTCTTCTCCTTCCCCAACTTCCTCATCTTCCTTACCAGCATCAAATACTCTCCCTCTCCACTCTGCTCTATTCTCTTTAAAACCTATACCTACATCTACAATAAAGAAACTCCTTCAAAAATTGAAGCCTGGCACTAATGCACCAGATAACATCCCCTCATACTTCCTAAGCATAGCTGCTGAAGCTATTGCCTATCCCATAAGCATTCTCATCAACCGCTCAATCCTGGAATGTACTGTGCCCCAACTCTGGAAACAAGCCTTTATCATCCCTCTACATAAAGGCGGTAGCAACCACAATGTCAACAATTTCCGTCCCATCGCTATCCTGTCCCCCATCTCCAAGCTTCTAGAAAAGTGTATTCAACTTCAACTACTACCACATCTTCTAGAGAACAATCTTCTCACACCTACACAACACAGCTTTAGGCCAAATCATAGCACCATGACAGCCCTCCTCTCCTATCTCGAAACCGTAAACAAAGCACGCGACTCTGGCCAAATTGTCTCCACACTACTACTCGACCTCTCTAAGGCTTTTGATACTATCTCACACAGTCTGCTCTTAACAAAACTTTCAAAACTTAACCTTTCTCCCTCCTCAGTGAACTGGTTCTCCAGTTACTTATCTAACAGATACCAAGCTGTAAAATGGAAAAAGGCCACTTCTTCTTTTCTCAGCACCCCACGGAGTTCCCCAAGGCTCTATACTTGGTCCTCTTCTCTTCAACATATTTATAAATGATTTTCACAAATCTATCCCATTCTCTAACATCATCCAATACGCTGACGATTCTACCATTATCTGTTCTGCCACATCTTCCTCTAAGCTTCAAAACCTCACACAAGAAGCTTTCTCAATCACTGAGCACTGGATGAAAACAAACCATCTAGCTCTTAACGCCTCCAAAACTAAACTCATGGTATTTACCCCCTCCAGAAATACTCCCTTCAATACAAACACATTCTTCATTACTAGCCAAAACAACTCAATCCTAGAACTGGTGTCTGAAAGCAAGCTGCTAGGTGTCCAAATTGATAACCAGCTTAATTTCAACTCCCATCTACAACTAAATATAAAACCCACCAAAAACTTGGCATGCTATATCGTCAAAATCAATACCTCACAAAGACCACCAAAATTTCCCTCTCTTCTTCCTTCCTTATCCCCTCCCTTCTCTATGGATCACCTCTCCTAACTAATCTCCAGTCCTCTCTAAAGAATCAACTTTCTTCTTGCTATAACAAAATCGCCAAGTTTGCTAACGGTCACAGGTCCTCCACCCACCACTGTTCCTCTCTCCAAAAACTTAATTGGCTTGAACTTCCACATCAGCTCAACTTCACTCAGCTAACCCTAGCCCATAAGCTCATCAATAACCCATCTCTTTGTCCCTCCCTGTCTTCTGCTTTTACATTGCACCTACCCGACAGAGTCCTAAGGTCAAACAATCAAAACTTATTAGAAGTTCATAAACCAACTCGTCCCCCAGGTAAAAACCTTCTATCCTTTAACCTAGCACGACTTTGGAACTCACTCCCACCATCTATTCGCACCAGTGGTAATCATTATATGTTCAAAAAATCCCTTCACACACATCTTAAATCCCTATGGGAATGCTCTTGTTCCCACCCATCTTAAAAACAAGGTACTCTTCATCTCCCAGTCATTCCTATATTACTCAACTATGCCTACATAAACAATTACTTTCTACAAATTACTACCTCTTTAGCCCTAACACTCCCCACATTTATTCTACTTACTTCTATAAGATTGCTTAGTGGAAAGTACCTCAAACGCGAATTCAATGACGGTATTCTTTTTTAAAATTGTATAAGTATCTTTAGTAATCTATTGTATGTACCTAGTAAGTTTGTTTGCTTATAGAGCTTTTCTCTATTGTATGTACCTAGTCTGTATGTCTATTTTTTGGAGCTTTTCTCCCCAGGACTCCATTGAAAACGGGTTCTTTTGGCCCAATGGACTATCCTGGTAAACCAACTGCAAATAAATAAATAAATAAAAATAAATTTGTTTTAATATTTAATTTTCAGAATTGGGGCATGAAGACACTCTGGTGTCAGCATTACCTTACTATTTTGGGGGAAGGGACAGAGCTGAAAATCTGTGTCAGGCTTTCCCAGAAGTGTTTGGATATTTGAGATTTAATTTGTATAAGTGTGAGTGTATCAGAGGTCTTAAAGTGGGACACATTGGCTGAAGTATGTAATAATGAGTTATATTAGGGGTGGACAGAACTATACAGTCCAGTCCCAGGCTATAGAGCATGTTCCTCTTGTGCTCTTAGTGGAAAAATGTGAAATATTATAGTCTCACACTGGAGTCAGTAGTGAGGCCTGAAGCTCCTTAGTTACTGATCCAGGATAGAAAGGAGACATCACATTATTGTTGGTAGTTCAGTGGGATATTATCTGGACATCACACATACCATATTTAGAGCCAGTAATGTGGCTGGGCTAGCCTAGCACAAATGTACAATACTGAAAACCCTCAGTGAATGAAGTAATCAACCTTTTTTTTTGGGGGGGGGGGCTGGTGCAGAAATATTTTGAAATGTTGTACACTGATTAATAATTATTTTGTTAATTAAGTTTTATTTTTCTGCAGATTATTGATTGCAAGACTGACTGCATCAAAGAAAAGTATACAGTTCTAAAATATACACATTGATGAAAAATGTGAATCTATACAATTAAATAATGGGGAATTAGAAACTTGAAAACAAAGCAGAAGTATTAATAAGCTTTCAGTTAGATTTATAACAATATTTTCAAAGATAATCATAAATCAAAATATGTTTTTCTGTTCTGACCTTAATACTTCAGGAGGTCAAGATACATCTGTGCTGAATAAAATCATTTCAATGTAATGGATTTAAAAATAATGTTATATGCAAAGCTCATATAGGAGTAATGCATATTAATGTCTGAATTTTTTCCAGATATTTTCTGCTCATCTTAAAGATTACAGATGCTGTCTTATCCATCATGGAAATAATATTTCACAGCATTAGGTAGGAAACTGTTGAGGGAAAAGTACATTTATGATACAAACTGAAGTTGAGTGTGAATCAATCTTGATTTAAAATGCAGTCTGTCGTATAAGCTTGAGCTATAGTTTTGTTTATTCAGGCTCACTTAGCATTTTCTGTGCTTACTTTAACAGTGGTGGTGCTGCGGTAGCGTTGTTGTCTCACAGTAAGACGCTGTCCGGTTCGATTCTCAGCTAAAGCGTCTTCTGCGTGGAGACATCCGTGAATGGATGTACTTTCATTGAAGGTTGTGCATCAGGGCTGGCAACTCGGCACGTAAAAATCAACTGCCAAACATTAGCGGACCGGAGTTCTGCTGTGGTGACCCCTAACCGGGAAAAGCCGAAAGACACAACAACAACTTTAATTAATTCAGTTAAAATAAAATGTGTTTCTTTTCATGGTCTAGGATGTAGTAGAGAGTCTGAGAACATACAATCAGCATTCATCATCATCATCATCATCATCATTATATTCATCAACCCCCTCCCCGTTTCCCATCTTCTACATGGGGTCTAGATGTTGTGTCAACTGTTGTTATCTCTCTTGATTCAGTGACACTCTCCTACCTCCTTCAATAGTCATGCCTCTTTTTAAACAATCCATACATTTTTTTTGCTGGATGCCCTCATTTCATCTTGCTTTCTTCCTGTCTGTTCCAAATCTTCTTAACCAGATTGTCTTCTGCTTTCATGCACATGGCCCCAAACCACCATAATCTGTTCTCATTGACCTTCTCTGCAATTAGAGCTACTTGAGCTTCTGCTCTGAAGTCCTCAATTCCTCTTCTGCTCATAGTATGCATTCTATCCCACATTTCAAGCACTTCATCTCTTTTTACATCTTGCTTCTTCAACTGCTCTGCCTTCACTACCCAGGTTTTTGTACCATACAGTAGTGCTGGTCATACAACTGTTTTGCACACCTTACTTTTTAGCTTCTTTGGCATTCTTCTGTAACACACTATCCTGACACTCTGTGTCACTTAGCTTCAGCCTCTCTGATTCTACCTTTGATTTTCTCAGTCAGACTTCCCTTGTCGTTCCAGTTATTTGAAGCTGTTAACTTGTTCCCCTATTTCCTGTCTGTCTTCATTATCAACTTTTCTGATTACCCGCATTTGTTGTCACTGCAATTGTCTTCTGTACTCATTTTCATTTCATATGACTTCACTTTTGCAATCGATTTCAATTTCATTTGCTGAAGGTCTTCTGCAGAGTCTGACTGTATTTCAACATTGTCTGCATACAGCAAACTCATTGATCTGTCTCTTCCAACCAGTTTGTTAATGCAGTCCATCACCAGTATGAACTCAGAACCAGTATGGGTTTAGAGCTGAACCCTGACTCACATCCACTCCCACTGGGAACCCTGTGAGGCTGAACACTGTCCATACGTCTACCATTGAATCATTGTACACAGCCTGCACTGATTCCACCAATGTTTCTGGTACTTCATACCATTTCAGAATTGCCAAAACCATCTTTCTTGGGACTTTGTCAGATGCTTTCTCCAAGTGTAGGAATGCCCAGATAGACTCTTTCCTCATCTCTAGCTTCTCCCAAACTATCTGTCTCACTGCAAATATTGGGTCAGTTGTACTGCATGATGCTCTAAATCCAAACTGCCCATGTCCCATCTTACTTTCTATTACTCTGTTTATTCTTTTATCAACCACTCTTTCCAGAACTCTCATGCAGTATGGCAGGAGTTTAATAATTCTATGCTGCACACAATTGTGAATATTCCCTTTGTTCTTGTACACTGGCACTAAAATTCTTATGCTCCAGTCATCCAGGATACAGCTTTCTCTGCATACTGCTATGAGTACCCTCTCCAGGCATTTTTCCTTAATTCACCCAACATCTTGATTATGTCTGTTGTGACCTCATCTGATCTTGCTGCTTTCCCTGGCTTCATATTCCTTAGTGCTGTTCTTATTTCTTCTAGAGTGGACACTACTTCCTTTTCATTACAGGCTGTGCTTGGAGCAGTGTAGCTTCTGTGGAGTTTTCCTCATTCAAGAATTCACTGGAATACTCCTTATATTCCTTTCATGTCCTGAGGACTGGTGAGCAGGTTGCTGCTGGCATCTCTTATGAAGGGTGTCTGATGACTGTCTTTTTTATCTTTCTGTCTTTGCTTTGCAGACTGATAGAGTTCCTTTGTACCATCTGCTGAGTCACTTTCCAGAAGCTGGCAGAGTGCCTTGTTAAGGTTCCAAATACCATTCACACATCACAGTTCTGGAGAGAATAATAATCTCCTTTATTGCAAAGAAAGGCAAGTATGTGGGAGACCAAGCAAAATAAACAGGTTTCTCCCTGATCAAAGGGAAAGCGTTTATTTTTATAGTATCATCACACATTATAAATGAAAGACACGTTATAAATGGCTAGAAAGAGCAATACATATTTCTGAAAAATCCTGCTGGCAGTATATCCATGTGGTTTCTTATCATAATCTCAGCCACACTGGATAATTAAGTCTATTTCTGTACAGCTGAGCTAACAAAGCATGAGAATATGTTCGTGTCAGGAGAAGAAATAATGTGCTAAGTTGCATGGACCTAGACTCCATTTTAATTCAAGATGGATTCCACTCTTTATCTATTTTCTCATAAAAATCTCATTTTTCACAGCCTCTGATACTTTATTCTTTGCTATTACAACTGCTCTCTTAGCCCCTTTTTTAGTCAGCCAGTATTCCTAGCTGTACCTTACTTCCATAACTGACTTGGCTGCATATCTCTTCTATAGTCCTCACAGATGCTGCTTTGTGGTGTTGCCATTCTTCTTCAAATGCATTATTTCTTCTTCTTCTTCCTAAGTTGCTAGAACAATGAGTAGTTCCTTGAACTCTTGTGCCTTCTCTCCAGTCAACTTCCAGTTCTTCAGCCTAGTCTCTGTTGCCCTTAAAACATTCTCTGGACACTGTTTGCAGCTTATTGTGACAACCAGTAGTTCATGCTGTGGGCCATCTGTTTCACTGGGGATGACTTTGTAATGTCTTCTTCTACCCTACCATCCTTTCCTTACTAGGAGGAAGTCTACCTGAGTTCATGTTGGCTACTCTCATATGGGATCTTATAATTGTCTCACTTGCTGAACCACGTGTTGGCTACCATCAAGCCATTTGTCAGACAGAAGTCTAGAATGGCCTCTCTGCCTCTATTCCTGTTGCCCCGCCATAGTAGTTCTCATGTCCTGTTCTGTCTGTCCTGATATGTACATTCAAGTCACCATTCTCAACATCAGCTTACATAGCCCTGCTTTATCAGCGTCCTGCACTTGCTGGCTGAATGCACTCTTTCCTCACTTTCATAACCCTGCTGTGGGGCATAGGCTGAGATTATGAATAGTGCTCTATAACTGAAGTCGGATTGCCATACATCTGTCACTAACTTTGATTAAGTCATCATTAACTGCTCTCGTATGTTACCTTTTTGATAAAATTAGTATTTGTGAAACAATGACACTTTATTTAGTTAAATATTGTACTTTTATAATAAGTATCAGTATTTTTCCTTTTTTTCTGAGAAATCCAAGTGAATTTACATGGTCTCTCACAATTGTATGTAATAAAGCTTTTTCCATTTTGTTGGTTTCTGAGTTTGGGTTTATTCCTTTACAATATGTTGCCCAGTTTGCCTCCTAATGGAAATACCATTTTTTTTTGCATCATGACTGATCAATGGCAAGGATTTACTGCAGACCCTAGCATCTCTGCAATGAACATACTTATCTAGGATAGCTATGATGTTAGTAAAAAAATGCAGCTGTGTCTGAAATAGGGACCCTGGGGAGAATGTACCAGTGAATACATTTTATTTATATTAAGTCATAAGCAACTGCATTTGCTTCAAGGTTCTAATGCCCTTAATTAAAGTAATGATAACTGAAGAAGCATATTTCAGTAATGAAAGTAGACAGATTATTACTCAATGAGTCTACAAATGCACCAGCAACATAAAAATTACTGTCTATCTAAAATGTGTTCAACTGTGTAAGACACCCCAGTCTTTCTAGGGACTTAAACAGGCACTCTGAAGTTAATAACAGCACTAAGATGCACATAACTTTAGTCCTTTGCCACTTTTTGAGTTGTCCCATGGTATGCTTTATCACCTAATAGGGCCAGTTCAAGTATACAATTCTTAAACCAGGGTAATGTGCTGAAATGCTGACCAGGAATCTTTCAGATTTGTCAGGTTCTAAACAGCTGTACCCAAGATGTCTTTGTTGTAATAACAGTAGTTCCCACACCCTAAAGTAATGCAGGCTTTTTTTGTCTCTAGGTTCAGAATTAACGTATTACTAGCCCACATGACTAGCTACCAATGCCACCTGGAACAATATTCATAGTCCATGGCTTCGCAAATGACTTAAGGTTATCTGCGGATAGCAACATTACACAGATATTGAAATAAGGTCAGCGAAAGTCATTTGCAATGCATAAGGAAAAGTGAAGTCTCATCATTTCGAATGTATTCATTCACAAAAGTTTCAAAGGGCATTACCATGTAGAAGTTAAAGCTTGTATGCCAAGTCTGGTATTGCACAGTTGAACTATAGGCTTCACACAGTGAGTGTACATTTTTAGAAAAATGCAGTTCTAGCCTATCTAACTCAGTAAGAACATATACTATATGAATTCACTACTATGACACTTCATCATTTCAGGTTCAATGATTGCAGTATCATCACCATAGTTGCATATCTGATAAGTTCTGCTTAGGTACACCACACTAATTATCCCATAGAGCAACACACTTTTTTACATAAAAGGGCATTGGTTTCTTCAGGTGGATCCAGTAGACTTAAACTTATATATGTTAGCCAAATACTGCACAATCATAGCCCACTGCACTTTGCTGCAATTTTAAATGTGAATCCATTGATATTACAAAGGAATCTCAAACACACAGCCATCCTGCCTCAATCAGCCCTAAAACCAGCATCATTTTAGAAAAGATAAGCTACTACACTACATTCATCACTGCATCGATTACCGTTCTTCCTCTTTTGGAGATTGTGGCTCTCAGCTGAGTGTGCTGCTGGCTCTTATGCATCCCTTATAGTCATATGACTTTTATACTTGTGCACACACTTTTCTGTGTCCAGGAATATGTATTTAAATAGAGTACAACAAAGGGTGTGGCTTTTCTAAATGACAGTCATTTTATTTACATGTTTCAATATCCAGGAAATGGCAGCTTAGTCTAACAGAAGAACAAAGCAACCATTTCCATCTACAATCATAGCTCTCAAATACTTAATGCAAGATATCTGGACAAAGCCTAATATAATGAGGGGGGCAACAACCCAAACATTTTAAATTTTGCTGTAATAAACTTAGAAAGCCATTACAATAAAAGGAATTGTGTTAGCATGCATTTTCTAACAGACATGAAGTCTGAAACTGAAATGTATATTATTATTTTGTGACTTCAGTCCTTGGATCACCCAGTGATTTGCCAGAAAACCACAAATTATATGAGGAAAAGACCAAAAATCTAAGGCAAAACATCTGGATATTCTGTGAAAGTCTGGACAGTTGAGAGCTATGTCTGTGATTACAGTATTGGAAAATATTGATTTTCTCTAAGCTGCAGCAAGTCCAGAGGAAGTTAAGTTGTACTGCTTGTGGCAGGTAGTCTCCTACTGAGAGGATCTATGAGTTTGACATAGCATAAAATAATAAATGCTTCTGGTGGAAATGTCAGGTTTACATTTACTCATTTACAGCTGCTGTTTAATCATTTACTTTCAGGGAGCTGTATGTTGGGGACTTTATCAGTATGCCATACTTAGCCTTTTATGTCTTTAAAAACATCATCACCAGCCATCTTATAAGAAATCTACATAACTACAGGTACATTGAGTAGAAAGTTACATTTGGGCCCTACGTTCTGCAAATCACTGAATTATCATTTTGCCTAATAACGGGTGCTTAAGGTAGGAATAGTCCATAAATGATTGTGTTGGAAAAGTTTTGTTCTTCATATTGTGCAGCTTGGTCATTATATGCAAAATAGTATCAAAATAAGGTAATAAAGTTTCACTGTATTTAGACATTAAAGTAATAAACATGAATTAGTACAGCTACATTGTATTATTACTAGAAGAAAATTTAATGAAATAAAGGACAGATGGGCCATGTAGATTTAAATGCTCCAGCAAAATGAGGTAAAGCATTTCAAAATGTAAAAGTAGTTACGTGTTAAACTAATTGTTCAAAGTACGTACAGATTTGTTTTTCTTTCAGTTACACTTTTTAAATAAAAAGTGATACATCCTATGAGCAAAACACCAGGGATTATCTGAATGTCATCCTTTTTACAAACACTGAAACAGATTAGACATTATTTTTCAAAATATTGAAATGTTACTGCATTTTTGTGTATTTGTTAAGACAGAATGTCTCGATTATATGTGATTTTAAATATGCTACGTGATTATGTCTCATTTATATCTGGTGTATTCAATATATATGATGACTTTAATGAATATCATAAGCCCTTTAATAAAGAAAATCTAATATGTGAAAAGAATATGCAAGACAAATTTTACAGATGATACTAAGCAACATTGGAAAAGTATACTTTGAGCTTATGTAGCCATCTTCTGTCATAAACAGAAAAAAAGGGAAAAAAAACATTTATAAACAGAAAGTGGTTGTTTGCTACTAAGATTTTATAATGAGAGTCTTAAAAGCTGTACAACTATAAATACATTTCAGAAGTAATGAGATATATCCTGACTTTATACCTAGACAGAAAATAGAAAAACAGAAATTTTAAAATTCTCCATGTTGCATGTAAATTCTACTGCAGAAAATATGTTTAGTATGTTGTCCCATGAACAGCAGCAACTTTTAATGTTCTAACATTATCTTTTCTAACATCAGTCAGCTTCATAGCAAAATCTGACATTCATAAGAAAAGTTCCTGAGTGCTATGATGTGTGTGCGTGTGAGTATCCGGGGGTCTTGTCAGTCTACATCTGTGTATGTGTATGTGTAAGTATGTGTGGAGGGGTTCGAGAAGCATTAAGAACAGCAGTGTTTTATAAATCAATTTCCATGCAGCTGACAGACAGCATAGATATACAAAGTTCACTTAGATTTTCTGCCTGTAATATATGGTGTTCTCCAAGGACTGGTTTTGGGCCGAAGTCTGTTTAATCTTGTTTTTCTAGTTTTCAAAGGAACACCAATTTTTTGGTCAAAAAATATACCAGTGATTCTAAAACTGGTTTTATAATACAAAGTATATCTGATGCCAATGATCTTAACATGCATTTGTGTCTGATTAGTAAGGGGTAGGAGATATTGGACTGAAATTTTGTCTGGATAAGTGTAAAATTACGTATTTCTCAAATAAAAGCAAGAGTTTCCCATCAACTTGACAAGCTTATTACTAGATGAGGCCAAGGAATATAAAGATCTTGGCATTACTACTGCACCTGATTTATCTTTTATTCATCATGTCAGGGCTCTCTCTACTAAAGCAATTCGATATATAGGTTACTTATTATGAAATCTTTCTGCTAGCGATGACAAATGTTTGGCTTTGGTGCATATATATTACATCAGATCATTTACTGAGTATATTAACATATTTTTCACTTACACCAAAACTATCTTTAACATTTTAGGATATGTTAAGATAATTGTATCATTAAGTCACTTAAATTACAGGGCTAGATGTAAGTATTTCTGCTACAGCCACATGGAGTAAACTGATACTGGCCTATAACATATTTAATTACCCTTTTTTACAGCTAATGTGCAACATACAATTATTTAACCGACCAAAGACTTTTACATACTATGCTATGAAATTTGTATTAAAAGCAGGAAGATCTAGCAATAGGAATTCATATGGTGCTGTAAAAATTACCAAACTATGGAATAAAATCCTGATCTAGATATGGAGGTTCAAAAACCTGGAGCCTGTTAAATCAGACACTTGGACCTATGACAAAGCCTTTGAACCATTTCTTGATGAATCAGTGGTCCTTGATGGCTGTGGAGTCTGAATGCTATCATCAAACTTATGAACGTATGGTTTATGCATTTAATGCCAAACTGCATTTGGAGTCCTTTTTTAAAAGAACACGAAGTGCTGCTTAATACTATTATCTGCATTAGCAATCACTTTTTAATTTAAACAAAGCATAAAGGTTTAGTACATTAACCTGTACTTCCTCTTTAAGTTTGTGGGGGGGGGGTGCTTGCCTCTGCAGCACCTTAGCTATGCCTATCAACCCTACTCCTCCTAAACAATGTCCCCATCCTCCACCAGGCACTGCAACTGGGAAATGTCCCCGACCACTCCATCTGTCACTTGAGCCACTAATTAAACCCAGGTTAGCTGGACTGTAATCCACACTTTAGCCCTCTATATTTAATTTTTTTGTTAGTTATTTCATCTGGACATTTCTGTGTTATAACTGGAAATGTGGTTCTGTCTGTTTTGGTGAATAATTTCTTTTCATGTCTCAGTACAGTCAAAATATGTGGTTGTTTTCCTGCTTTGGTGTTTAAATTATAGTTCATTCTTTGTCACTTTTTAATGACTTTTTGATGTTTGTGCTGATTTATTTTATAAGCTGAATTGCTATTTTGTTTTATTAAATTTAAACAGTCCCCCAGATTCAGCAAACCCTGCATGGTGTGCAGGAATAGTGCAGGAGCTCCAGCAGGCAATGTCTGTCATGCAATCCAGGAATAAGCTGTAGGGACGTGCATGAGCGCTCCTGTACTAGTCCTGCACGGACTCAGCCCCTGTATGCAAAATACCCATTTGAAGGGAAAATCCTTGCAAATGAGGTGAATTTGCGATCCAGGAAGCTGGAAGCCAGCTGTGCAGGACTAGTGTAATCTGCAGAAATGTACTCGGCCAGTAACCAAGTGCATTTCTGCAAACTACAAATCTGAACCATGGCAGCTCCAAATAAAGGGTGGATATTATGTAGAATATATGCCAATGGCCAAATATAAGGCCAATGGCATGTAAAACAGTTGCAAAAATAAAAAAAAATCAGCTTTTATTTTTTTTTAATCAATCTCGGCTGTTTAAGTGCAGGGCAGCAGCGGCCAAATTGATCGGGTGAAAAATAAAAAAAGAAACCTAAAATAAGCATTCTAACCAAATCACTATTTTGCCATTATACTTAATGGCAGGAAAAAGACAACATGGCCAGTGAATAGTGGTTGCTAAGCGGGAGGCTCAGTGTGGGACCTGTAACAATGCATCAGCAGGCAATCCTATGCAAATGAGGGGAATGATACTGAATCCCATATCTCCCCTGCATGCTAGTCAGCACTCAACAGTGTAAGAGCAGGAATAACTTTGTGCAAGCCTAGGATTTAGCTGACATCATAGGGGGGTGTCAGGCATACTGTAAGTGGATTGGAACCCTGTAGCTCAGGTTTGCCCTTAGCTTAGCAAAGGGGTGTGTCTGAGGCTGCCTAGCACTCTTTACATTGCCTATGCGGGTGTGCACGCCGAGCACCGGGTTTTAAAGAAAAAAAAAAAAAAAGTAAACCAGGAAATAGCAGCTCTGTGCACATTTGAGCACTGTGTTTGCATGGCGCATCCCTGGACTCAAACAGGAAGGCAATGGGAAGGGAAAACAGTAGTAGGAAGGTAATCAAGGAGAACTAGCATAGATGGCAGGTGAAATGTATCAGAATCAGCCAATTACACAGGCAGCAGCCCAGCCCAGAACATTACTATAAACTATGCAAACACCTTTCCCTCTGGTTTTCCCACATACTCTACACCACTGGTGTATACAAGAAAGGGAATTTTAACAAACTAAACCAACAAAATGATAGGGGCTGCAATAGCTATCATACAACAACATGTGGAAGAGGCTGAGGGTGGTGAGGATGAGAATGCTGTTGACCAACCCACAGTGAGGAGATGGAGAAAAATGTACAGACCCAGGGTAACCTACCAGGGCTACATGAGCTGGAGATAGTGGAGCACTATAGGGTGGACAGGGACCTTCTACAGCAAATTGTTGAGCTGTGCCAGCCACAACTGACACACAGAACAGAGGGGAACCCATCACAGTGGGTAACAAGGTATGTGTATGTAGGCCTAAGAATACTAGCTACAGGTACCTTCCAAAGGCCATCTGGGGATATCATGGTGATCTCACCGGCATCAGCATCCAGGGTACTCCACCAGTTCCTGGATGCCATGTCAGCACATGCCGGTGAGCACATATATTTCCCCAACACCCATGAGGTGTTGGCCAGCAATATGTGTCTCTTCCACCAAATAGCAAAATACCCTGAGGTAGTGGGTGCTATAGACTACACGCACATATGCATCAAAGCACCATCTGGTGAGTGGGGTAGGGTCTATATCAACTGCAAGGGCTTCCCCTCAATCAATAGCCAGGTCATGTGTGATGCCCAGGGCATTAATAATGAATGTGCATGCTGGCTGCCCTTGAAGCTATCACAATTCCCACATCTGGCATTTGATGCAGCTGTTTAGAGATTTGTCAATGGGGACATCCCTTATGGTCACCTACTGGGGGATGCTGGTTAAGCACTGGAGCTGTGGCTGATGATACCCATCAGAAATGCACACACACCCAAACAAGAACTCTATAATGAGGCACACGCACAGACCAAAATTATAATAGAGTGTGTTTTTCGGATGCTCAAGTCACAGTTTCAGTGCCTGGACACATCCGGTGGAGCCTTGCAGTACTCACCAACTACATGTACTCAAATTGCCATCGTATGTGCCATGCTACACAATATGATCATGTGGAAACAGCTGCAGCAGGAACAGCATGGGGCAGGGCCACACAGCCCCCCACCATTGACAAGGCCTGCACAGGCACAGAGTGGCTCAGTGGAGGAACAACCTGAGCCTGCCCCAGTAGGCAGAAGGAGGCATGCCCAGTATGCTCTGGCCTTGGCAAAGAAGCAACGCATAGCACATACAATGACACAGGAGGGACCCATGGAATGACACCTCTCTCTGACTTGCACATACAGTAAAAGTGATGCCAAACATGACACTACCTGTGCTCAACCATGTGTAGGGAGTGTACTATGTGCATCTGACACTGGCAGCCCTCCAGCACCATCCTCAATACTGCCACACCCACAAGGTAAGTCATTCTCCTTACCAATTGCCGAATGGAGTAGTATGTGCTGTTACCTGTATCTATGCTATAGATGCAAGCATGCAAAGGAATCGGGTGGCTGAATGGGATGCCAGCAGATAGTAGACACCTATAGTGGCAGCATGAGATCTGTAACAAATACTGGTGTAACCATAGTAGCCAGTACTACACATGGTGACAAAAGCTACTGCAGGAAATGTGCTGGGTCACATGTGTGTCCATATGACACACACATGCCAGTCAGGGAGGTTTAAATACCCAACAACAGTCTCAGCCAGCAGGATAGGTGTAGACAAACACAAACAAAGGCTGTGCTAAGGCCTCTGTATGATCCCTATGGGTAACCCCCCCCCCCCCAGGCCTACACAGACAGTCTACATCAGGTCAGGCAGTGGGATATTAGTTCTGATGGGTAGGAAGTCAGAAACTAATATGTAGGTCAATCAAACCTAAGATCTGTAGTGCACTGATATGCCTCTAGTCAGCATGATAGGTTAGAAAACAGAATCAAATAGAGTACATGACATACCAGTACAGTCATAGCAAATGTGTACAAGTGTCAGATGTGCTCACCCCAATCCTGTGTAGCAATGTAAAAACAGTCAGGTCTACCCCCCCCCAAATCCTATGTAGACATGTAGTAACAGTCAGGTGCTCCCCCAATCCTATGTAGACATGTAGTAACAGTCAGGTTTGCCCCCCCAATTCTATGTAGAAATGTAGAAATGGTCTGGTGTGCCCCCCATCCGATGTACACACGTTGTAATAGTCAGGTGTGCCCCCCCAAATCCTATGTAGAAATGTAGTAACAGTCAGGTATGCCCCCCAATCCGATGTAGATATGACGTAACATGTATGTGTAGGCATAATACCAAAGGAGCACAGATGCCCAGAGGTGGCCAAGGTTGCAGGATAGATTGTAGCATTTGTACAATATGCAGGTATATGTGTGTGTTAGGTTGTGTGTGTTTCATATTGTGTGAGAGTGGTCAGTATGTATGCATGTTGAGGTTTGACATGGTGGCCATTGCTCACTGCTGCCGATGACAGAGCCAAGTCCTCACAACTGCAGTGCCAAAAACAATTCCCCCCAGTATAAAGCATGCTAGCATTAAGCCATTGTAAATGTATGGTGGTAATATGTGTCACCATCTGAAAGATGGACATGGCATGGCTGTTAGGCTAGATATACAAGCAGTACACAGGGAAAAGTATCCCAGACATACAGTATATAATGTGTAACTGTGAAATGGACACACCCTTGGAATTGTACATACAGGTATGCATCACATTATCTGGGCCTGTAGTAGGGAATACCGGTGTCATCTGGTCAAACACTTGCAGATCACAAAGGTGATCGGACTGATGTATTGGGAAACACCTGATGTACCTGCACAAGCCAGCATAACTGGAATGTCCCATGCATATCTGTGAGTCAGCTGCAAGTAGTGTCCATAGCACACATGCACCCAGCTCACCCAAACACCACCCACAGGTACCTCTCTGGTCGTATCCCTGCCATTGGGAATGGGTACAATATGACCCCCCACCTGTGTATGGCAATAGCAAAAGAATGCAGTATGCAGTGCAGGTGTCCCATGCAGGTGTGTCCCTAGCTGTAAGTAGCACCCTGCCAGCATCTACACCACCTGATCAATACTGATAGAAAGTACTGGCACGAACACCTAGCACACCTACCCTGTCACCTCAGGGGAATATTCTGTATGGTGGTCTGGGACTGTTGGACCAGCAGAATGCAACGGTCTGCCACAGCTGGGCTGCATCACCACCTTACAGGTCTCTGCCAAAGGCCTGTGACTCACATGTACTGCCAATGCATGTTATGTCATGGACACCCAAATAACAGCATAAAACACTACACATAAACCATATGCAAGGCCATGTGGACAAACCACAGTAACATGTCCATCATGCCCTACTGCATGAACTGTGGACCAACACCAAAACACAGCTGTGATGAGGTGATAACCAAAAAAAAAAAGGAAAGTATCAGAGAAGGTATGCATAATGCATGGAAGAGGATAGAATAAAGGGGGTGGGAGCATGGGCAGCATGGAATGTGCAAGGTCCGACACACAGCCATGTGCATATACTATCCCTGGCTGCAAACACATACATGGGTGGATAAAAACCTGCCCATACACCACAATAGGGGTAATGTCCTGACTTATGACCCCTGCCTCTGGGTAACCTGTGTGAATCTGTACAGCTTGAGGTATTGCCACAGCAAGATAAGGCCATACTCTCATATTGATGGATGTTAAGTATGGGATCCTCTGCCAGCACTGTACCAAAATGCTGAACTGGATACACAGACCCAGCAACAAGTGTCTGCAGTTCCCCCTCCAGAATGGCATAACTCTCCATGAATACTGGACACAGCTGCACTCACCTTGTTTCCCAGGACATCACTGTGAGCAAGAATGTCCACCTGACAGTACTTCAGGACATAAAACATCACAGTGTATAACAGTACACATCTGAATATCTCTTCTAACACCAGTGCCATGGAGTAGAAGCAGCACATACACAATCACCTACAGTACACACTATTCCTTGCACAGTTTGACCCATATTGCCAACTGATCTACAGATATCCTGCAGAAACAGTTTGCTACCTGTAGGTGTAGAACAAAAATGTCTGCACTGGAATACAAACTACCTGGAATGGATCCACACATTCAATACAGAAGGGTATACTGGGCATGCTCACACACTTAAACAAATGAAGCCCATGTCTGCAAACAACAGTGGACCATAAATATCTGACAGTTACAAATGTTAGTGCATACACTCCTCAGTATGCACCAGTCATGCTTTGCACACACATTGGATAGGAATACAGACATATATCCAAGGACAACACACTATAATATGCCAAAAGTAGACATGCATAGATGTGCGGAAGAAAGTGACAGTGACAAAGAGCCTTCCATCAAGAGGCCTGTCCCACCCAGCACACAGCCAAATGGCTACAACCACATGATGTGTAAATGTCACTCACTGTAGAAATTAGCCACTGGTATCAATCAGCAGTACAGACTCAGTGGTGCAAGCGCTTGGTGTGCAACATGACTGTACAAGGCAGTAGTCATCTAGCAGTTGTATACACATACCTGCGGAATATAAATCTGTGTGTGCCTGCATGTGGTGTGTCATCCTCTAGATGAATGGGTTATGGCCCATGCACACACACTTCCCTCCCCATAGCCCTACTATGACAAGCCTGCTGATGTCATCCACTTTGAAATACATCTTTGGGAAGGGAGTAACCCAGTAATCTATGTGGTGTGTCCTAAAACTTTGTAATGCTATAATATGATAAACTAGCTAAGTAGGAGTTCTAATCCCAGACATGGCAACTGTGTGTGTTAGTGTGTGTGTGGCTCTGTCTGTGTAGGAGAAATGCTTTTTAGGCTAGTCACACTCACTACAATTCAAATGACCTACTTTGGCAAGGCCACTGATATCATTCACTGTGAAAAACATCTTTAGGAAAGGAGTAGCCCAGTAATCTCTGTGGTGCATCCTTTAACTGTGTAATGCTGTAGTGTGATAAACTAGTTAGGTAGGTTTTCTAATTCCAAGCATAGCAACTGTGTGTGTGCCTCTGTCTGTGTAGGGGCAATGCTTTTTAGGCTAGTCACACTCACTACAATTCAAATACCCTACTTTGGCAAGCCTGCTGATGTCATTCACTGTGAAATACACCTTTAGGAAAAAAGCAGCCAAGTTTTCTCCATGGCATGTCCTGTAACTGTGTAATGCTGTAGTGTAATATAGCACTTTGGTAAGGGTTCTATTCCCACCACATGGCAAGTGTGAATGTTTGTGTGTGTGTCTTTGTCTGTGCAGGGTGCAATGCTCTTTTGAGGCCATTCACAGTCACTACAACCTCCAATGACTTTCTTTGGCAAGCCTGCTGATGTCATACCCAGTGAAATGCACCTTTGGGAAAAAATGTTCTAGCAATCTCCGTGGCACATCCTGTAACTGGATAATACTGTAGTGTAATAAACTAAGTAGGTAGAAGCTCTAATCCCAGACATGGCAAGTGTGCATGTCTGTGTGTGTCATTCATATCCTGTGTTGAGGTGGCTGTGAGTGTGTAACAACTGGACTCATTGTGGAGTGGGTTTTGCAAATTTCTTATATGGTGGCCATATTATTTGTCACAATGTCCACCTTACAAGGATAACAGATGTGAAATAGCCAAGAGGCTGGGGTGGCAATCTGTACCCCTACATGTGAGATCAAGGCCTGGCAAACAAAATTAGCAACCCTGTATTACACAGAGAAGACTCTCAACAAATGTTTCATACACAAACACACTTGCCTCAGCAACAACCGCTATGTTGGTAGTACCCTGCATATTGCCCACAGATAGTAACCATGGTGTGATTGCAGTGGACTACAGAGGACATAGCACCCTGTCCATCAGTACAATGTGCACTTATATGCAGACAGTGTGCCTTCACTATGTTCCCCACTGGATGCCTGCAACACCTGTGGTGCCATCAAATGTGACCCACAAAGGACATACCATGCCTTATACACATGCCCTGTATGGACAGATGCCACTGACATCAGGGAATACCTGTATCATGCAATCAATGTGAGTGTAGGGTCAACCTGCTGTCCATTACCTGCTCCCGGCACATAAGGCCAGAACAGGCACATCTGATGATAACAATCTGTGTACAAAACATGGGCCAGACACCCCAGGTACAGTTCCACATGTCACTGTACATGAATGTGGGATGTGTGCACATCCCAGACAGTGTCCATGTCATGGACTAAAGAACACATACATGGCAAGCATTGTACAGCAATGGCCATACACAATAGTTACCCAGGTGACTGGATGGTGAATACAATACCCACCTATGTGGCCCAATCCAAACACTACACCCCTGGACCACACTGCAGACAATTGTCATGTGGCCTGATGCCAAGGTATACCTTTCACCTAGCCTTGTATAGCCTTCTGGCACAGTCAACCGTACACACCTGTAAAGCAATGCACACATGCATGTCAGTACTGGCACCCTGTGTCTGTGTGTGTGGTGTATGATACTTTTGACCACATTCACACTTACTACAACCCACACTGGCATACTGAAGCATGCTGTCTGATGTCAGACACTTTCACATACCCTTTGCCCATATAACCTCTGGATAACCCCTGTGGTGCATGTGATACCTGCACAGTACTGTATTGTGGCAAACTAACTAGTTAGGAAGTGTATTCCTGACCCTGTCAAGTGTGTCAATGTGTGTAAGTCCCTGAGAGAGTGTGGTTGTGTTGATGTTGAAACCTGTTCATGTGGACAGACACGTGTACTACACCTACTGTATCGCTACCATATCAGTTTTGCAGATGTCACTCACCATCACATATACATTTGGACAGCTCCTCAAAATGTAAGCTATGTGGTGCATGCAATAACTGCATAGTCATGTGATAGCAATACTCAGTCAGGGGTTTGATATCCTGTACTGGTAGGTGTATGACACAAACATGCTTAGGTTTTACTCTCCCTCCCCCTCCCTGACTTACTTTGTCTCTGTGTGCCTCTCACATTCCCTCCCTGGTGGATGTGGAGAAATACACCTGCTTTGCTTAGGCAGCAGCATGTGTTTTGTAAGTCATGCTTATGATCAGCTGATTGCCTCTGTACAAATTGCAGCCCTCCTCTAGCTGATTGCATGTGGAACAGCTGTGGTAACATTCCCATAGCCAATTGCAAGGAAACACACTCCAATATCTAGGAACATCATGTTGGTGTTGAGCTTTTTCATTCACTGTGAGCAGGACCTAGATCTGGTGTTTGGCAAACAGCATCACAGATGGATTGGGGATCTACCTCTAACAACATACACTGTGGAAACAGGCCAACGCACAGGAGGGGGATGTGCCTGACATGACTACAGAATGTAATGCTTGCTATTCTGCATTTGGAGTAATGTCAGTTTAACAGGGTGTGTGTGGATATGGCTGGGCTACTTGTTTTAATATCTGTCATGACAGTGCTATGTTTTTGAGGAAACCCCCATCTATAGGTTCATCTGCAGACTGGGCAATGTGTGGTGCCTTTTGTCTGTTGTGTTACTCACACTGCACCTATCTGAGAATTGCAGAAGCATAGTCTGAGGATTGCAGCCAGTACATGGCGACAGCCATGAGAGTTACTGACTTCATATCCCTCATAGGACATATGTCACAACAAACCCTGTTACAACATTAAATGTATGAGGTTATCACAGTAACATGTCAATGTTGGCCCTGTGTTTGTGCCTCCAGCCACAACTCTGTCAACCTTTGTACATATGTCATGCAGTAAGAGGTGCACATGTTCTCTACACCATTATTTATTCACATCATATCTGATAACAAGCCAGTGAGATATCAGACTGCTACACATCTTATGTGTAGTAAGGGTTATATTTCAGGACATAACCTAGGCATTCTGTGGTTGGGTGTACAGTACTGAGGTCTGTGTACTTATGGTGATTGTCGATAGTGTGTGTATTGTGAAGATATACCTTGGCCTGTGTATAGAGTGTAGTAGATGTCATTGTCCTTGGCCCTGTTCTATCTGATGTTGCAACAGTGTATGTTACCCCATCAGCTTACATGTTTGTAGGGCCAAACACACACATGTCCCATACCATAGACAGGCATTGGACCACACTGTGTAGTGGCCTAGTATATGTAGGGTTAGGGTGTGAGTGGCACATGTGAGGATGGTGTTGATCAGATAGTCCATATACTGTAATATTAAACTAGCTTACCATATGTGGCTGTGGCTGTGTTCACACTGGTTGTGGTTATGCACTTTCACACAGGTGTCTGTTACTCTGTGCTGTGACATGCCTGTAGAGCCTGCTATATATGCAGGTACATGTGTATTCCACCACAAGAAATGTAGGCCAGTGTTGTGGCAGTCTGCCTGTTGCCTGTGCAGTGTTTTATTGCATGCCTAGCAGCTTAGTGTACTTACCCAGTGAGATGTCATGTCCAGATACTTGCCAGATGTACTGCTGTTGGGCCACCATAATAGTCATGTATTTTTGACACAGCAGTGGGATACTGTACAGATGTATGTCACTAACTAGTGGGTAGTATGTGGCCATGTCACCTCTGTACCAGCAGTTATTATTTTTCAGGACAGACAGGGGTGTGTGAATGCATAACCTATGGGGGCAAATGTATACCAGTATTTACATGATATACCCATCTACATGGCTGTTAACATCCACATTGTCAGGCTTGGTCCACATGTTGTGCACTAAGGGGTTCTGTGTATACCTCTGGACTGACCAGAGTGTGTCAGACTGTCCACATTTTTTGGCCATATCTCTGCTGTAGTCCACAGGATCATTACTGTGCTAGCAGTGGTACTGTACTATGATGTCCTTACGAAGTCTGTCAGTAGCCAGTGGTGCACATGTTACAAGCAGATGTGAACTCCCACACACAACATGTCTGTTAGGTCATCCTCTATTACACTAGCAACAGTCTACATATATACCTGCAATACTTACCTGACATCCTGTTGCACTATGAGTTTGGGACTATTGGGGCTGAGGTAGGACTCCACTCCATGTTCTGGACATATGGTGAACATATATGTATATATAATTATCCATATATATCTATATAGATATATACACATATACATATTGACATACATAGATGGATATGTATATGTACATATATCTACATATAAACACTCAAATATCTACATATACACAGCAATATATGTCTACACATATACAGATATACATATGCACATATACTTATGGATATCTGCATATATATTGACAGTAATAGGTATATCAGAATAGATATGTATGCATATATATTTATAAATATCTTCATATATGTCACATAAATAGGCATATCTGTACACATAGGATGTGCATACATATATAGCTATATATACATATATGCATATATATACATATATATATATATATATATATATATATATATGTATATATATATATATATATATATATATATATATATATATATATATATATATATATATCAAGAGATCTACACAAGGCCATATATATGATGCACTATGCATATGTGTATACAGACATATGTATGAATATACATGTGCATGTACATGTAGACAGATATCAACATATTATATGTATATATTCATATTCCTGTCATGCTTAAACCTCACGGTTGTGTATACCCTCCCAGATGTATCTCACCATATGTATCTGATATGTGTACATTATGAGAAAACAACATATGTGATACAACAGTCAAATTAATAACAAGTACTACACAATTATGGAATTAAAGGCAATTGTTCAATTCTAATCAATATGTCTATTGACAGATATATTGGAAAAACAACAGCTGTCTTCACAGTGGTCATGGTGTAGTGGGTAAGTGTTGTGACTGTAGTGTACAGGGTTCTGGGTTCAAGATCTGCAAGGGATGTTTATTTTATTGCTGGGCAGAACAAGGGCTGTCAGATACAGACTGGTTAAGGCAGTTTTGAGCAGCTGTAAGCATGTTTGCATGGGTTTGCATGACAGTAAGCACTGCTAAGCTATGGGTAAATGTAAGGGTGCTTACACAGTGAGGCTTTGCTTACCAGTGCACAAATCATCTTAGGTGTTATATTGGAGAAATGTTGATAACTGCTAAGCATGGCTTAGCCCTGGTAACCAGTTCACATCATCCAGTCTGATAACATAGCAGGGTAATGACATCTGTAATGAGTGTATGTAATGCCATGTACAATACATGTGCCTATGTGCTGTCATTAGAGCAGCAAGGGGTGTGAGTGTCATTTCTGGGACACAGACATATATGAGGCCAGTACAGCACTGTTATCCATTTGAATGTGTTACATTCAGGGGTAGTAGCCCAGGGTACTTGCTGTCACACTGGCATGTAGTGTATCATGCCAATACTACTGTTGACAGTGCTATCCCAGGCAAGAGTAGAGTGATAAATGTAGTACTGACAACAGGCACACCTGCAGGCATAGCTGGACTCTGAGGCCTCCCTGTTGTATCCCTGGTGTGTGAGGTGCGTCACAGTATATATCCCCTACTGGATAATGATCCGACATGTGGAATGTAACTAGACTACTGTCTGTACAGCACATGTTAGTGAGAGCATCCAACATGTAGTTATGACATACATATTGTTGTCAAACATCTATCTGTCAACACATTCATCCTACTGCATAGCTGCTTGCCAAGCTGATGACTTTCAGTCCATGTACAGATGTGCAGATGGCAGGTATCCATCTGGGATATGTACAGGCAACCTATGCTTGATTGACACTTACATGGCTGCTCACCTGTGTAAGAAGTGGCACATATGGGAGACAACACCCTGTATGCACCACATGCCATGGGTTCCTCCACTACACTACCACAGTCAACAGAAAATCCCCTTGGTGTAGCTGCTTGTCTCTTTGGATGGAGTGCTCATACTTAAGCTTCTCCTTTTAATTCTATTTTCCCTGGATCCCCACCAAGCCAAGTTCAATCTATTGGCCTGCACTCCTCTTTAACAGAACCGGGCAACCTTGGAATGAGTGTTATTTTCAAAATATACAGAAACCTCTCCTTATAATTCTACTTTCACTGGATCCCCACCAAGCCAAGTTCAATCTATTGGCCTGCAGTGCTCTTTAACAGAATCGGGCAACCTTGGAATGAGTGTTATTTTCAAAATATGCAAAAAGTATGTTTTATCCTCCAGACAAAATTAATTGCTAGGCCTTGTTTAATTTTTATTTTTAAGTAAAGCACTCCATCATGGACATTAGCTTGCCCCCTCCCCATACTGTACTTCCTAACAGCAGTTTCCCTTTGCAAGCTGTTTCAACTATTTGAAAGCCCTGTTGTTTTTCTAGTATTACTAAACCCTTTCTCCTATAACTTGTGGTCTTTCTAAATCCCACATACTCCTGGTTACAAATGTTTATTTTATTTCAAAAGAAAGGTATGCAAAACAAGTAAGTCCAAAGTACCTACTGATTTTCCTTATTGTTTCAGAACATTAGCTCCCCCCCCCCCCATTCTGTACTTCTAACTGCAATCTGTCTTTATATGCTGTACGATTTGTATGCTATGTTGTTTCTCTTATAAATTCTTGTCTTCCTTATTTCCACATAACTCCTTGGTAAAATTGGCTTATTTTATTTCAATAAGACAGGTATGCAAAACAAGCAAGTCAGAGTACCTACTGCCTTTTCTTATTGTTTATGTAGACTTGCATATCTGTGAAATCAGGGCCAGCCTTTTTCATCATACTATTGGCTATCCACCACTTTTCTTGTCTATTCTGATCCTCCCCCTACCCACAAGAACAATTGCAGTGTAATCAGGGCCAGCCCTTTTCATTACACTATTGGTTATCCACCACTTTTTCTGGTCTATTCTGTCCTTCCCTCCCCCACAATACCTATTACAGCCTAATCTAGCTTTCTTAAGCTACAGGAGCCATTTTTAAAACCCCCTTGGTGTAGCTGCTTGTCTCTTTGGATGGAGTGCTCATACCTAAGGTTATTTTTCATATTTGTTTCTTTTCATTTGTAAAATATATTGATGTTGATTTACACCATTGTAAAGTGTAATGAAGCTAGACATTTATTTTTATGGGAGACAGTATTTTCAGTAACTCTGTGTGCTTGAAACTGTTTACCTAGCCATTGTATTAGTAGGCTCAGATACTGTAGAGTATAGACTTGTTAGAGCTTTACTTGTGTAGAGCATTTATTGTTAGAATATTATTTCTTTGCTGCTCACTTTATTGCATATTTTCTTAAAAATGCCCAGTTATTAGTGTGTACATTTCCTCACCTATTAGTATAGACTTGTTAGAGCTTTATTTGTGTAGAGCATTTATTGTTAGAATATTATTTCTTTGCTGCTCACTTTATTGCATTTTTTTTAAAAATGCCTAGTTATTAGTGTGTACATTTCCTCACCTGTTTGTTTAGAGTGTGTTATACCACTTAATTGGTATCAGTATTCCTATATATTTGCAATCCGCGGTGGTGCTGCGGTAGCATTGTCGCCTCACCGTAAGACACTGTCTGGTTCGATTCTCAGCTAGAGCGTCTTCTGCGTGGAGACATGCGTGAATGGGCGTACCTTCGTTGAAGGTTGTGCGTCAGGGCTGGTAACTTGGCACGTAAAAATCAACTACCAATCATTAGCGGACCAGAGTTCTGCTGTGGCGACCCCTAACCGAGAAAAGCCGAAAGACACAACAACAACACTCCTATATATTTGCAACTGCATTAATCCGTTGAATGTGCTAACTGACAAAACTTGTCTTAATTTTTACATTATCACAAACTGAGGCATTTATCTGTGTATAGATTACCTAGTTTTTCTTTTCTTTCCACTCCTCTGTTAGCAGCTTTGCATCTTTTGCATTTTTTTCTTAACAGTTGCTGTATTTTGTATTAATATTGATTATTTTCCTTCCCAGCTTCTCCTTTTAATTCTACTTTCCCTGGATCCCCACCAAGCCAAGTTCAATCTATTGGCCTGCAGTGCTCTTTAACAGAACCAGGTAACCTTGGAATGAGTGTTATTTTCAAAATATGTTTTATCCTCCAGACAAAAGTAATTGCTAGCCCTTGTTTAATTTTTATTTTTAAGTAAAGCACTCCATCATGGACATTGCCCCCTCCCCATACTGTACTTCCTAACAGCAGTCTCCCTTTGCAAGCTGTTTCAACTATTTGAAAGCCCTGCTGTTTTTCTAGTATTACTAAACCCTTTCTCCTATAACTTATGGTCTTTCTAAATCCCACATACGCCTGGTTACAAGTGTTTATTTTATTTCAAAAGAAAGTTATGCAAAACAAGTAAGTCCAAAGTACCTACTGATTTTCCTTATTGTTTCAGAACATTAGCTCCCCCCCCCCCATTCTGTACTTCTAACTGCAATCTGTCTTTAGATGCTGTACTATTTGCATGCTCTGCTGTTTTTCTACTTCTACTAAACCTTTTCTCATAAATTCTTGTCTTCCTTATTTCCACATAACTCCTTGATAAAATTGGCTTATTTTATTTCAATAAGACATGTATGCAAAACAAGCAAGTTAGAGTACCTACTGTCTTTTCTTATTGTTTCTGTAGACTTGCATATCTGTGAAATCAGGGCCAGCCCTATTCATCATACTATTGGCTATCCACCACTTTTCT
Source organism: Protopterus annectens (assembly GCF_019279795.1). Taxonomy (NCBI): domain Eukaryota; kingdom Metazoa; phylum Chordata; order Ceratodontiformes; family Protopteridae; genus Protopterus; species Protopterus annectens. Next base: position 390,379,795 of record NC_056743.1, on the reverse strand, counting down.
GTTCTATTCTGATCCTCCCCCTCCCCACAAGAACAGTTGCAGCCTAATCAGGGCCAGCCCTTTTCATTATATCCTATAAACCTACTGATAGTCTTCCTTCATCTATTGCCCCCAATTCTCACCCTCCACGAGATGTCCTACCTTTATTACAAACAGTAACCCCTCCCATCCGTCAAACAACCTATAACATCACCACACCTATACTTCCTCCTACAGCTTCTCACTACTATCCCTCCTACTCAGCTAATATGTACAAGCACACCATACCTATACTCACTGCATGCGCACTCCTTGCATACATCATATCTTACCAAACCTCCTCCATTCCCACCCTCAACCACTACCACTATACCACCACACACACCACCACTCATATCCCCACCTCTACTCTATTATTCTCTCATCAGGTCAACAACCTTCCCAATACACCCTCTATATAGACTACAGACCACAATAGCTAAACGAAAAACAACCCCACAACCTAACATAACCCTACCACTATACCTATTACCCACAGAACACAAGCAAAAAAAACTTCTCTTGCAAGCAAGCATATACAGAAATTGAGAAAACTAATAATCCCATCCATATCCAACCTAGCACTCAGTGGAGACATCCATCCTAACCCTAGTTCCTCAATCTTCAACCCCTCCCCTCATAATCAGACTACAAACAACATCTTCTTCCAAATCACAGCCAATAGAAAGCCAACCAACCTCCTTCTGATAAGCCTAAATATTAGAAGTATATGCAACAAGGTGCATGAATTCCATGCTACCATAGACTTCTACTCCCCTGATATAGTGATCCTTACAGAAACATGGTTAAAACCACACATTATTAATGAGCAAATCCTCCCTACTGGTTATAACATACTAAGAGTAGACCAACTAAACAAAAAAGGAGGTGGTATAGCTATAATATTTAAGCAGCATCTAGACATCCAGATCTTAAAGTTCGCAGCTCCCCAAATAGGTAAGGAAAAAATAATATATACCAACCTTAAAATAAACCAAAATAAAACCCTAAACATAATAGGTTGCTACTTCCCACCTGGCCACAACATCCCTCCACTTGAAAACCTCCTCAGCTGGACTACCCACCACCTACCCCAAGAAACATTAATTCTAGGAGACTTCAACACTGACTAGCAATCCTGCTCTAGCATCCACCCAACCCATCATGTAAATCTTCATGGCTTCACCCAACTAGTCCAGTCACCTACTAGGATAAATAACTCCAACAAACACACTACCCTTGATTGGATACTAGTCAATAAGAGTCCCCAGTCATATACAGCAGGCTGCTTATCTGACAGCCTCAGTGATCACTCCCAAACCTTCCTACTAAGAAAACACCTTTATAAAGCAAAAACCATCATCTACATTCAAATACACAAAAAAGCTAACTTCAACCCTCTCTTATTCAGCTCATCCCTAAAAGACTGTAACTGGCAACCTCTAAAATATCTCAAACTAGATGACGCAGTTGACTACTTTAATAAAACATTCCTAAGCATCCTTAATTACCATGACCCCATAAGACATTCTTAAACTAGAGTCCAACCATCCCCATGGCTACAAAAAAACACCAAGTCTGAAATGAAAAACAGGGATAAAGCCTGGGACAACTGGCGCAAAACCAAAACCCCCTCTACTAGGCAAAAATTCCTAGAACTATGCAATAGAACCAAACAGCTTACAAAACAGGACAAAATCCAATACTACCAGTCTGCCCTTCCCTCCTCCCAACATAACCCCAAACAATTCTGGTCCTCAATAAACTCCATCCTCCACCCAGGTAAAGTAAGTACACCCACTCCTAACTTAACTCACTACTCCGAAAATATTGCTATCTCTTTCAACAATCACTTCACACAAACTGTACTATCACTAGCTAGACAACACAACCCCCCATAAACCCACACCATCAACTACAACTAACAATCTCCCCACTAGCTTCTCTTTCTCTCCTGCTCCTACCTCCAAAATAAAACAACTACTAACTAAACTTAAAACCACTAGATTAGCAGCAGGCAACCTCCCAAGTGAATACATTCAACTTGCAGCTGACACTTTATCCTACCCCGTATCACTCTTGATTAACAGATCTCAGTCAGAAAGTTATGTTCCCACACTATGGAAAGTCACACACATAATTCCCCTACACAAAGGAGTCCCCTCCACAGATCTAACCAATTACTACCCCATAGCAATTCTCTCGCCACTCTCCAAAATACTAGAGAGATGCATTAATTCTCAAGTCTCAGATCACTCCTTGCTAACAACCTCCTCTCCAACACACAACACGGTTTCCGACCTAACCATAGCACCACCACCACCTTACTCTCTTTCTCTAACACTATCCTACAAAATAAAAATGCAGGTTATGTCTCCTCAGCTACCTTCCATGACCTCTCTAAAGCTTTCAACATGGTTCCACACAAACAACTCATCTCTCTTCTCAATAAGCTATCCTTCTTTCAACCAGCCATCAATTGGTTTCAGAGTTATCTATCTGACCGCCAACAAGCAGTTGTTTGGCAGGACAACCTATCCCCCCAACCACCAGTCTCCATAGGGGTTCTGCAAGGGTCCATCCTGGGACCCCTACTCTTCTCTATTTTCACCAATAATCTAGCCTCAGCCGCAACACATGGCACACTCATACAATACGCAGATGACTCAACCATCATCTACACAGCCCACTCCCTACCTGAACTGCAAAAAGTCACACAGGAAGCATTTTCTTCTATTGAAACTTGGTTATCCAATGCCCAACTGCACAAAAACTAGGAGCATTATGTAGAAATCAGCAACTACTTACCAAAGCAGCTAAAATTTTGGTAGCAAATTCTCATCTTATCTCTACCGTACTCTACGCCTCTCCAATATTTACTAACCTTAGACAATGTGACCTAAATAAGCTTGAAACCTGCTACAACAAAATCGCCAAATTCGCCACAGGGGCTTCCTACCGTACTCACCATTGTCTCTCACTAGCAGAACTGGGCTGGCTAGAGCTCCCCCACCTCCTTCAATGGTACCAACTTGCACTCGCCCACAAACTAATAAACCAACCACAAAAAGTCTCATACCTCCAGAATCTACTCCAACCCTACATAACCACGAGACCACTAAGATCCAGCCACAAAAAATCTCCTACAGGTCACAAGAGCCATTAACTCTGCTGGAGAAACATTCTCCTGCACTATGGCCAAACTCTGGAACTCCCTCCCATCCTCAATTACCTTGTAACTTCTTGCACCCACTTCAAATCCTTACTAAAATAACACTTAAAAACTTGCCAGATATGCCCTTGCAACCCCCCCAATACCATCCAATCCACCCACCCACTACCTCTCTCGGCCCCCTATCAACAACCTACTCTTAGCAAGCTTGGTTACTCATGTTCTCAGCTACCTACCACATAATACTAACTTTTTGTAGCAACAACTGCTAATGGCTATTATGTATCTCAAAAACAGATTGTATCAGTTGTTCACTGATGAATCTCAACTACATTTGTAACCATGTTTAGTATATGTCACCATATTTTAAAATTGTACTATGTTCTACAGCTGTTTTACATCTGTTTTATTCTTGTCTTGCGTCCTTAGCTGGACTAATGTCAATATTTAAATGCTATGTTTTTTAACTGTATATTGCAAATAATACTTAATGTGGAGCTTTTCTTCCCGGGCCTCCACTGAAAACAGACCTGTGTCCAGTCGGACTCTCCCGGTCAACAAATGTAAATAAATAAATAATAAATTGTTTGGGTACAGGTCTCCAGCACAGACACTAACCATGTGTTGTAATACATGTTGCATACATGTCAGCTTGATCACCTTAGTGGCCATGTGTAGGAGGCACCCAGAGGATTGGCTGATGCATATCACTCTCACCCTGAGGGTCACCACAAAGGTGTCTGTCAAAAGATTGCCTGCTGCCACATGGCAGGTGGCAGGATACCACTGTACACACATCCCCTACATAATCCATCTCTCCATGGAGAATAGCTAGGTACAGAGCTATGACCACCTGCAGTGATGCACTCCAGTACTGACACATGTGTATGTGTGCATTACTGAGTATAGCAGTGTCTGTGTGTTAGCACACCTGTATTTGGGAATTCCATGAGGGCCTTTACAACCACCGCAACACCCATTGCCATAGACAGTTGTGGCTGCTGCTGTATGGGACATTACATGTACCCTGTTATGCTCCTCTCCATACTAGCTACACGAGCCTTGCAGTACCAGCACAACAGTGTTGTACAAATGGGTCGATAGGCATGGGATACCCACTGAGTTCTGGCAAGTGTGTGTATGTGTGCATGTCCGTATATCTGTAGGGTACAGCATTCCGAGGCCACATACTCTTATTATACTATCCGTTGCCACACAGTAGCACAGATAGTGTTGTTGCTGCCCATAGGTGAGGCATGACAATACAGCACCCTACTATGCCTCTGGCATGTACATTAGATGCATATCCCTGTAGTACCACTATTGGAATATACAATGGGTTGTATCGCAGTCATGGGCAATGTGTGATGGTGAGTACATCAGAGTGGCATCATGGGTTTCTGGGAGTACAATATCCACTGGGGGATGTAGGTGCTGTGTACACTGTCAGTACACCAAGGTAAACCTGGTATATGTCCCATGTACCACTTTATGGTTACCACTGTCACCGTCAACCATACAGGTAACTTATATCACAATCCAGCCCAGTTGTGCATGTGCTATGTGCAGCCAACCTGTAACACATTGGACACATGGTCAAGTTAGTTAGCAGTGATAGGCCCAGGTCTCTCGGACATGTGTCTGCCTGTTATGTGTCTGTTAATGTGTATATGAAGGTATGTCACACTAGGTATTGTTCATATACACCCATTACATCCCCCATTAGCATACTTTACATGTATGGGGATATTCTGCATGTAACATCTAACCTGGAAAACACCTCACCCTAAACACTGCCACACACTTCAGTAACACTATACCTAGGTAGGGGTCTAGTCCCAGTGTTGCCAAGTAAGACTGTGCATGTATGTGATGGGTCTACATCAGGTTGCAGATTATACAAGTCCCAGTGGGGCACCTGTTCATGTGGCACAGGCAATAACTGTTATACAAACCTGTGACATGTGTTCAACTGTACCCCAGATATGTCACAGCCATGGTGTCACCATACCCCATTGTGGAATATGACTGCAGATGATCTTCGTGCTGACACATGTATACCTACAACACATATGGATAACATTATGGAGACCCCAATCAACCAGTGTTACTAAAAGCTATAATGCATCATTGGTTGATGGCTACACTACCTGACATGTATGCATTAAACTTTAAACCTGACAATATGTTACACTGCAGTACTTTGGTACACTATAGTACAGTCACCGTGTGCATCAGAACTATATTAGCCTGTCCCTGCATCAATGTTATGTATGACAGGGTTGTGGCACAGGTATCATCATATGCACAGGGTGTGTTGTTGGTTTGCTAGGGGCCGAGGGTGGGCCAGACATTTAACACCATGTGTGTGGGTGAAGGGTGTAATGAGGTGAACTGGTGTGGTGATTTGGTGTGTGTGTGTAGGTATGAGGTTGCCCTAAGTGTGTTCGTATAGTGTGTGGGTATGCATGCCATGTGGCTGCCTTACACAGGTGTTTATAGACAGCTGCACACCATACCTCGCAGGGTGTGGAGTTCACTGCTTCTGGCCATGGACATGTGGACTTTGCCTACCAGGGATTCCATGGGCATGTCCAGGTACAGGTCTCGATTTGCAACTCTCCCCTGATGATGACAGATGTCTGCTAGAACCAGGCCCCTCCTGGGACTGGACAGGACCACGTGCTTGTGGCCTGGTGTGGTGTGGACAGCCCTTCCCCACAGTGCTGGAGTTGGTACTGCCACTACAAGAGTCCCTTGGTGTCCCAGCCTGTCCACATTGACTGCCAGCTGTTGGCATTGCTCGCCTATGTCCATGCTGCTGTCACCGCACTCCCACTACATATTCAAGCACGGACATACCACGGTTGATGAGGGCCATCATCTCACCAGACCTTCTGTCCATGAGCTTGGTATAAGCACGTTTGGCACCAGAAAGTTCATGGAAGTTGTCACTTGCAGATGTGAGAGCAGCCCTCTTCATCTTCAGGCCCTGTCTGGTGTAATGTTCCATACGTGCCTGCACCACCATGACAGCCTGAAACATGCGCCTGTTGGTACCAGTTGTGGTGCATCTGCCAGGGGCAAGATGACCAGCGGCTATACCACGAGCACCCTGGGACATCTGCCTATGTGCTGCCCTGCCAGACATCCAGCCATGCCTGCTGTGACCAGATACAGTAGGTATGGTTACCACATTCTCCTGTGCACTGCCACCAAATGGCAGCTGTCCCTCCACTATGGCCACTGGTGATGGGGTATGTAAAGGCACTAAAACTGTTTGCGGGGTTGGGGTGGCTAAAAGCGGGATATCAAATTATGGCACTGTTTTGGCCCCTGACAACCTCCACCTGCACCTCAACAGTACTATCATCATCTTCTGTGTCTGTATGGACAACAACATCAGATTGCATGCAGGAGGGACCCTGACCCACCTCACCAACTGTGGGAGAAAACAATAAACGCACTGTAAGACTTGTACAGCATTGCATAACAGTATACACACACACACACACACACACACACACACACACACACACACACACACACACACACCACCTTAATACCTACCTGTCTGTGACTTTACAGACAGTCCCACATATATTCCCATGCATTCTCCATCCTGCATCACACTTGGTAACATACATTCATTAATACCACTCATTAACGTATCATTCCTCTAAATGCCTAGACAAGTGATCACAACACAAGACCTCTTACTCCATTACCTCCCTGACCTGAGTGGAGTGGTTTTACAAGGCCTCACTGCTTTCCTTCAGTGTTCACCCTGTGTATGTCTGGACAACATGAGCATGGCCCCTATATTTGAGGGGCTACTATATTCACTCCATAATATCACGCACTGGAGTGCCATGTGCATGTATTGCTCAGTAAATGCCAGATATGCTGCTCAATCAGCCTATCATGTGACAACTGTAATATATGGATACACACTCCCTGGTGTTTTCTAGCAATTCCCCAATGCATCTGTAGTACTGCATACATGGGTTGTCAGTCACCTCTCTGCTGAATGTAATATTAAGGGTATACTTGGTGTCTACCTTCCCTCCCAATGCCTGTTCCATGCTACAGACGTTATTATACTATCAGCTGTCCTGTGATTACATACATGACAAGTATTCATGGTGTGTCATGTGTCCATGTACTCCACGATCCCAAAGGGAAGTACTGCTGTATGAACAACCCCACAATCACACATATGCATACATGGACACCCACACAAAAACACACACATGCATCCTACATGCATCAACCTCACTCCACTTCACCAGAGTGACCCTACAGACAAACTAACCACCCACCGACAGACACACACACATACACACACACACACACACACACACACACACACACACACACACACACACACACACACACACACAGACACACACACACACACACACACACACACACACACACACACACACACACACACACACACACACACACACACACACACACAGGTGAGGTTGCACAATGATAGTACACACAGTCCTCCTATTACCCATCTGTCAACATGCATAATATATGGTGCACAGTAGCATGCAGTGCAGCTATAGTCAATTCATGCTAGCAATAGTTTACATGTGTGTGATGCATGTGCTGTGTTACTAGGTGATGCCCCTTCCCCTGGATACCACTGCACCCATATACACAGTATTGCTGTGCACCTGTTCTACACCCTGTCATGTACTGTGCACCACACCTCACAGGTGTACAACCCATTGCTGAATGTGTAGTACTATGTCAGTTATGTCAGCTTTAATGCTCACAGCCCCTATGTTTTTCAGCAACACATACCTGGGATGATATGTAGACAGATGCCATTTGTGAATGCCTGACGTCTGGTTTACAGCTCTCAACATCAGCGGACCATGTATGAGCAATCCAGTACTATTACACTGACAACTGTCAGAGCATACAATGGCTATGGGGTGTGTACACACCCTTATTGATATGACGCATCCTTCCTTGATCTGCCATGGGACCACATCACCATATATATTAACAGTACATGAGCTCAATATGCGACATATGTCCTGTATATTCACATGTAGTGTCTACGGAAAGTTAGGTGTGTGGATGCTAATCACGATGCATACACTCCATGTGAGCATATGTGTGCTCACCCTTATCATGATGGATTGTTGCACCTATTGTTATGTGTACTACAGCAGTCATTTGCCAGTGTATGTTCAGTCTGCCCTACACATGTCCCCTAATCTGCATGATTGCAAGGTCTACTCATGTGCACATCCCTTGGTGTTCACACACTGCCGCCACTATTGCTGTGGGGGATGGGTTACATCTGCCACAGTTCCTGAACTTGACTGTGTGCAGATACAGCCATTCTTAGCATCCTTAGGATCCCTGTTGCAGTGCACTGGTGTGTCATGCTGACAACCCCCCCAACTTCAGCCTTTTTGCAGATGCTTGACAAGTAAGGCCTACACATGTGTCCCATACTCTGCACTCCACATGTTACAGCCTATTCCCAGCTGATAATGTGGTCCACAGTAATACATTATGCTGTAGTGTAACTCTGCAACAGTTGTCATTGTACTACTGGTATATACACTGGTGTTCCACTGTCCCTACTATAGGCCATGTCTCCCACCATTATGTTACTCCCTGTGGACACATTCCACAATGACAGGATGTTAGTTATCTTGCAGGTGTCTAACATACCCTTCCAATACCACATCATGGTCACCACTGTGATGCCGTGCATTTAACAGCAACCATGCATGCACATGTACAGCATGCATTCTGGGTAGGTGTTAGATGTGTGTATGGAACATGCCATAGCCATTACATGCCCGGTGTATTGGCAAGCATCAACATAAACCATGCTCACCAGCTACAGGCTGCTGCCTTGGTGGTATACCAGAGGGGCCTACATAAGAGGGTGAGAAATGCAATGTTAGTGGCCACACCTGTGGCATTGCTACAGGATGGGTGCAGCAATACAATACATCAACAGTACATGTCCACAATACTACCACGTATGCACACCTGTTTATCACTACTATGCAGCAACAAACTATATCTATGACATGTCAGATATGCATGATCTACCTGTACAGATGCAGAAGCATATGCAGCAGTAGTCTACTGATGTGCCCTGTGGCCTTACCTGCATGTTTATTAGCTGGTATGTGGGTAGCACTCATCTCCACAATGGTGTCCGGCAGTTGTTGGCTATGTGGATAGGCAGGTGTCACAAGGCTGGCTAGGAGCTCCTCAGCACATGTTGGGGGATGGATGGCATGGCCCACCCCTGTTGCAAAGTGATCCCCCCAGACTGCAGCAGCATGCCAACAGGCATTGCGAAGCAGGTCAGAACAATGATGCTGGACCTGCTCATAACTATGGTTGTGCAGTCCGACATCATTGACCCTGTGGACTAGGTTGTTCCACAAGGCGGTCCGCTCCTGCTGCTCATGGGCAGCCCAGCAAAACAAGACAGGGAAGTGCTGGATTAGCTGGTTTACCACAATGTCATTCTCAGCTGCTGAGTAAGCTGAGAGCCTTCCATGTGACATCTTGCCTGAAAGGCATAAAGATGGAAACAAGTGTGAGCAAGTCATACATTGAGGTTACCACAGTTCTTAATACACATCACTGTCACCCCCTCCACCATATCAATGACAAAAAACTGTACACACAACTCAATAGGTATGGCTACAGCTTACCTACCAGTGGGACATATATTGTATTGTACCACACTTTGTGCGACGTGTTTGTAGCCATGTTCCCTGTCTGGACACTATGATTGCTGGCCTGTTACAGACTATTCACCTGCATGCCATTATCAGGGCCACTATGGTTCCATATATGCCTGTGGTATGCTTGCTATGTGATTGCTGCACATCTGACAGTTTGTGTTATTGGGGATATTTATACACGCTGTTGGACATGTTCCAGGATTGTGTAGACTATTAGTACCCACATATGTTCTATACCAGTGGCACAATAGCATGTTTATGGACTACTGGCCAGCAGAATCACCTCTCCAAACACATCTGCCCATGTTACCAGGCCACATCACATCACATGTGGGACCCACCCTGGGGCCTCCTCATGTACTGGTCCAGCAATACCTTCAGGTGGAACAAACTCAGGGGATGCTGTCCCCACCCGGGGGCACACACAGACATGATCTTGTCCCCCGAGGTCAGGTCCAGGGTCTGTTCCTTAGCAGGCTCCACAGATGCATGTGGGATGTGCTACATCACCTTGAGGCACCCAGTACACATTCACAGGATCCACATGCTCCTCCTGCTCAGCCACCAGGTCAGGCACCTTCTGGGACATGGACTGCTGTGAGTAGCAGTGGGTGAGAGGCTTGTTACCATTGTGCCCATATTGGGGCCAATGGGGCTTCCACATCACAGACCACACACACCATCCAGGGTGTTTACCCACCACATGTGTGACATACCACCCCTGTAGGCTGTCCTCTATATCTACCAACCCTGACCACCTCCACAAGTATACCTTCTATACTCCCTCATATTCCCATTCCATACTTCACAGACAAGGGCAATGTGGTCCCAACAAGGGGTTCACATGTAACATACCCACCCACGTTTCACACACTGACAGCTGTGGATATCTGTGTGTATTGCTATGTATGCTATTCCATTGCACATAGCATACAGCACTGTGGTGGTACTATAGGGGACATGCATTTACATACATATATGTTTGTGTGTGTGCTTGTATATATGTAGACATGTGCATATAGGTATATATCTATATATGTGTAGATATATATGATGTATATATGTATTTATATATACTCTATATTTGTGGACATACATGTGTATGTATATATATATATATATATATATATATATATATATATATATATATATATATATACACATACACACACACACACACACACACACACACACACACACACACACACACACACACACACACACACACACACACACACACACATATACGTACCTATATATGGGGTACATTCAGACATCAGGTCCACAATCCCACAACACCTTCCTGCACAGCTGCACTGTTCTGCCTTGCTACAACACAGGTGCTACATATGGACACAGCCTGACATTAAGGGGGTATATGAAGGGCCATATTACAGGTAACTCTATTACACATCTATGGCATTCCAGCATGCTACAATACAGGTTATCCTGAGTATCCTGCAAGTGGTGGGCTGTGGAACCCACGTGTCCATCATTATGGCATTACTTCCACCACCAGCTATTGGCCACAGTAATATACATGCTTCCCATTACACAACATAAACTATGATGGCTTACATCTTATCACTCAGTGCTGCTCTGCACAGTTGACGGGTATGGCCCACTACCCACAAGGACAGACTGTATTGTCCTTAGCAGTTGTTCAGCTGAACATCATTACAACAACAACACCTAATGGAACATATAAATCATTCCACATCATCTATCCCATTATTATGGACCAAGTACTGCAGTCAATTACATGCATATATACTTCACATACCTGTTGTGGTAATGATGTCTCTCCTGGATAGTTTACTGGATGGATGTTTTTTCTTTTCTGTTTTTCTGTTTTTTTTTTTTGCCTTTCTCTCTCTCTCTCTCTTTCTCTCTCTCTCTGTCTCAGTCTCTCTCCAGTAAATGGATTCAGCTGCTTTGGATAGATTGTAGCATGGATTTGTAGGTGATGCACATGATCAGGTGATGGCCTCTGCACCAATCTGTGTCCTCCACTTGCTACCCACATTCCGCGTAGTACTTCCAATTACCACTGTCATGGCAACCCAGTACTATAAATCCCTACATCATGTGGGCGTGGTCCCTTGACCTTTACTGTATGATGTACATCCTTCCTGTGTGTGGGCAGCAGTGTTACAGACAGCAGGTAGCAATACCTCTTACAAGAGAACTTGCACACTCAGGCCAGCTACATATTTGTATGAGGTTCCAGAAATACAGACAGAGTGTGAGTAGTGTTGTATGCATTGTATAGCACTGGTGTTACAGGGCTTGTGTGTACATACTAGTTTAACATGTAATGCAGTCTGTCTGCATAGCTCTCAACTGACAGCCTATCCACTTGATGGCCAGAGGTGTGCTTGTTATGTTTTGTCTGTCCACCACACAGTTCTTCTTTCAGACATATCACTGGCAGTGTGTGTGTTGAGTGCTATCAGTACATGGCTACATCCATTTGTGTTTCAAACTTCATATGCCTGACTAAGGGTATGTTGCAGCCCATCCTGTAACACCAGTGATTTGCTTATCATATGACAACAGTATTTCACATATGGGCCTGTGTTCCAGCCTCTGTCCTCCACCTACATACCAGGCTTTGTCCATATGACATGCTGTCAGGGGTTGTTATGTAGTGGGCTGTGAGTATGTCATGCTGCCATTCCTGCCATCAGTCTACTGCTGTTGTGGCTTTCACACATATTATGGGGTTGGGTCCATATATGTGCGGCCTTCATTTACACAATACATGTGTGCCCTTATGCACTCCAGAGGCCAGTGTATGTAACAGTGGTATATGGCCCTTTATGCCAGTCTATGGGGGGGTGCACCATAACTAACCTGGGCTGTGACAACATGTGGGGGTATCAGGGGTAAGCTGCCTTAGGGTATCTGGATGTACATTACCATACAATGCACCTTGGGGAAATGCAGGCCTACTGCTTCCTGCCATACAGACTGTTCTGTTTGTCAGTGTGAATGTGATGGTGTCAGTTATGCCTTGTTATGTAACAGATACATCCCATTGTGTCATATGAGGTCCTTACCCCCTAGGGATTGTGCACAGAGTGTAGTTAGAGGCTGCTGGACTATACGTCTGCATTACTTACTGTTGATTGATTGTTATCCTGTGGCCCAGTCTGTCTTTACTATTGTACTATTTGAAGGCCTCCACCTGGACAGCAACATATGTAAACCTTTCCAGACAACTGTATCAATATAACTGTTTCACAGTTGCATTAGTCTGTTTATATGTATGTCAGAGTCTAAACAGCTATATGACATGTCATATACAACTGTAATAGTACACCCATGTATGCAAACCTGTGTGCGGTGTTATATCCTTTGACCTCTCTGTGGGTATATGTTGCAGGTAACAATTGTCATTTGTATGGGTGGCTCATACAGTGTCCAGTTGGTAAGGTGGCAACTGTAGGCATAGTGGGTATTCCGTATTGTGTGCACCTTCTACATATGTATCTTCCTATACATATCTCTGTATGTGGATGTGTAGTTACATATATATCTATGTATGTATGTGTGTGTGTGTGTGTGTGTGTATATATATATATATATATATCTATATATATATATATATATATATATATATAAAACCAACAAAGACAATGATAAAGGAGACAAGGTGCTGACTAAAACTCAGAACCAACAAAAACAAAGCACCAGTCCTTAGAGGTAACAACAAATAAACCAACGGTTGGAATGAACAGCCGTTTATTCACATGCACATAAATGCCAAATGTATAAAAAATAAGTGTTTTTGTCTCCCATGGACTTCATCAGATAGAGTAAGGGTAAAGAATCAAACAGCCCTGCTTTCTTTTTATATAAACCCTTCCCCTTTCCTTTAATTGAACAATTAACCCAGGGGAAACTCATTATCAATCACAAAACACTTACTAAAATTCTACGTGGTTTATGTGTAAAATCCTACTTGATTTATACATATAATCTTTTAATTAAAATATTTTAAAAAATATATATGTTGTTAGCGAAAGCCAAGTTTAAAACCACAAAATAAAAAATGAATGTTAAAATAAAATAGACATCACAATATACAAGGTTTTTGAGACAACTTGTTACCTAAGAAGAATCAACCAAGCTAATCCATCCTGTTGCTGGTCAAAACTGCCATCTAGTGGCTGAATTCCTTTATTACACCTACTACTTAGCAGCCCTCATCTTCAAAACTGGAACAATGGATATGTGTTCATTAAGACCAGGGAATTCCTTGAGAGTAAGATTAGAAAAAATGGGATATGAAAAATCAACCCTTACTTGGGAGACAGCTGTATTGTACATTAATATCAATCAACTCCCAAAAATATTAAAACATGTCTTTATTATGGTGTGCCCTTATTATATTTTTTATTACAAAGAATTGGAATGTCATGTCACCAATTACATGGGAAAATTTTAGCAATCTTGCTCTCAAATATATCTCAACTCACAAATTAATTTATTCAAAAACAAAAAACAAATGCTATTACCAAAAATATTGGGGTTACTTGCTAGATATAATTCTTGACAAATAAAATTTGCCTACAAATTGTCATGAAAAGCTAACCTTTGAATAAGAAATGAATGCATTATAACCAGTCTTTCTTGCATCTTCTCCCTTTTCTTAGTATATGTGTAACTAGATATTTTCCCTAAACATACAAATAAATGGTTAAATTTCTATTTTTACTTTATATATAGACTATCCCCATTCTAACTATCCCTTATGAGACCAAATGAACATAAGAATTTTCATACTTTACTTGACGATGTAGTGACTTCTTGTGTATATATTGTATATATATATATATATATATATATATATATATATATATATATATATATATGTGTGTGTGTGTGTAATTTTCTCAGAACGAGATTGCTGTCTGTTTTCTTTAGATAGGTATTTGTATTGTTTATTTGTGTTTTTGAGTTACCGTATTGTTGTTATTATTTGAAAAAAGAAAATTGAAATAGAGATTTTGGGAAAACAAAAAAAAAGACCAGGGAATTGATCGACCTCCAGTACCAGCTGCCAATAAAGTTCCCTAACTTCGATTCTGGTCTCCCACGGGCCACCCTGGGGGTCCTTTTCCACCTTTTCCAGAATGAAAAAATGCCATCCTGCATCTGCACATGTCAATGTGTGTTTGTATAGGGCGTTGTTACTGTCCTTGTTTTTAATGGCATTCAGATGTTCATAAATTCTTCTCTTAAGCTTAGGTGTAGTCTTGCCCATGTAAAATGCCCCACAACTTTTACACGTGGCAAGATACACCACACCTTCACTATTACAATTAGTAAATGAATTAGCTCTAATGGTCCTGTCCCTCACTTCAACATGCACACTCCCCTGATTCAAAATATAGGGGCATTGTGCACAGGTACCACATTTGTAAGTACACAGCCTCCTATGTTTATGTGGTTCTTGGTTGCTATTCTCTAAAAGCTCCTTGATATTCTTCCCTCCTCTTCTATAAGTAAACTGTAATGGGTTTCTAAACAAAATATCCAAGTCTGAATACCTTTAAACTTTTCCCAGTGCTGATTAATAATACTCCTAATTCTATAGGTATCGGTGTCATATTTCATAACAAATGCTCCTGTAGGTGCTGCGTCCCCCTCCTGTTCTGTTCCATTCCATTTATCTCTACCACTTGTACTTATAGTGTTTTCACCATGGCCCAAAATAGGGCAAAATCTCCCT
This sequence comes from Protopterus annectens, assembly GCF_019279795.1. NCBI lineage: Eukaryota > Metazoa > Chordata > Ceratodontiformes > Protopteridae > Protopterus > Protopterus annectens. Next base: position 390,364,116 of record NC_056743.1, on the reverse strand, counting down.
TTTTTCACTTCTAATACTTCTACCATAACCTCCTCAATTAAATTTACGGGGTACTTCCTTCCCAAAAGCATGTTTTTCAAATTCAAACTTTCCTTCTCGTAATCTGAATCTTTGGATGCCATCCTACTACTACGTATGAACTGACCCCTAAGGATACTCCTTTTTTGTTTAAAGAGGTGTTGACTAGTTAAGTACAGGTAGGAGTTATAAAAGGTACTCTTCCTGTAAACCCTTGATTCAAACCTCTGACTCTCCTTCACTTTCCTCAGGGTCACATCCAGGAAATCCATCTCTTGATGTGTGATAGAATATGTAAATTTTAAAGATTCAGTAGTGTGGTTTAAATAGTGGATGAATTCCATCAATGTAGCCTCTGTGCCAGTCCAAAATATGCAAATATTATCCAAATAATGCTTGTAATAATTCCAATACTGTGCATATTCAGAGGAAAAGACAAACTTTTCTTCCCATACCATAAGAACAATATTTGCATATGTGGGAGCACAGCATGCCCCCATCACTATTTTTGTCTATTTTTCTTTTAACATTCATAGGTTCATAGGTTCATAGGTTCATACTAGGCTATCTGCCCAAGGGCATTTATAAACCTAGCCAGAGTTTTGTGGCTTTCGCCACCCCTTTAGTTTGGAGGATACTATGCCCATTATTTTGCTGTGCCTCTGTCAAGCAGTGACACTGAGATAATCCCTGGGGTATATCTGCGATCTCCCATCCATTGGTCAAGATTTCTCTTGAACAAAGCCAGCGAGGTGCTCTGCCTCACATGTACCGGGATTTTGTTCCACAGCATAGGGAGTCTCTGGGTGATGAATCTGTCCCTCCAGCATGTCCTATTAATAACCGTGTCAAGGTTTAAGTCTCTCGCCCTTGTAGTTCTGAGGGATCTAGATTTTTTGAGGTGAAGCATGTTCATCAATTCTGGGTTGGACATGGCCTTGTATGTCAGACACAGGTCACCTCTGAGCAGCCGGTAAGTGACTGAGTAGAGCTGAAGTTCCTTCAGTCGGGCAGCATAGGACATATTTTTGAGACCCTTTATCCTTTTGGTGAGGAACTTTTGGGGCCTTTCCAGTTACTGCAGGTGTCATGTCAGATACATTCCGAATGGGGCATTGTACTCAATCATTGGCCTGATGAGTGATGAGTACAGGGGGACGATGACTTCCCTTGATCTAGATGTGAATCCCTTCATG
>NC_056743.1:390285402-390357902 GCF_019279795.1 Protopterus annectens | reverse complement strand
ATTGCCTTAGTTTGGACAGTGATATGGCTGTCAACAACTATATAAATTAACTGGTTTTACCTGCAGTATACACCTCTTACCTGGTACACCTGTGGAGGAATTGCTTGTTAACACTGACTTACTGTTTCTACACATGCTCCCAGATTCCAGGTTGATGTTATGCACATACCTGTCCATCTCTTTTTGCACGGACTCTGGCCATGTCTTAACCACATGCAGGTGAACTGGGACATATGTAGACTATTGCCCTCTTCAACCTTTAGTGACTAATAACACTCTTATACAGGATTTCCTAGACAGTTAGATTATGTACTGATGAGTAATACCTTATTATTCAGAGTAACTGCAACACTAACAATGCCATACAATACCAAAGTAAACAGTATCAGTACAGAGTATCACTCTTTTATTTCTGGGCACAGTGTTCATATCTGATGGACCTGTGGGAGCAATGTTTGTTAGCACTACCTGAATGCTGCCACACAAAGTACCAGATTTCACATTAGTATTATGCACTTACATCTCACTCTGTTACTGTACACACTTTGGTCACAGCTTGACAACATGGGGGTGTAGCTGGGACATACTTGGCTTATTATTTTCATAACAGTTTGGAGAGTTGCTAGAGTGACAGGATTGTTCTTATAGATGTGTGGCAATCAGTTGTATTTCTTGTTTGCAGCCTATATGTCTGGGATCATCCACCTGATTACTCAGTGGGGGGGGACAGTGACAGGCAGCAGATATGTGCCAATTTACTGGACATTCTGGACATATCTGTACAGTTGTGGGGTATGATTCTGTATGCAGACTACTACCACTCCCAGAATTTGAACCATGGCTGTATGTGCTAAAAATATAACAGTTCACATCTCAGTTGCATATGCTATTTGGATTTTGTTGCCTGTATTTTCTGTCTGTCTCTCTCAGTTGTACTAGCTGACTTCTGGGGATTGCACCAGTCATATACAGACATTCCTGCACATTTTTATTTATGTTGCACAGTGTGGGTAACAGTGCTTAATACAACAGTACTATTAAGTGATTGCAAATCTACATTACCATATGATACCAGAGTAAATACATGTAGTATAGCAGTTAGACCTTCATTGTCAGGCTATTATGCTTTTATTTGCATACAAGCTATATGAGACTCTTCCTGCCATATTTTCTGGTGTATGCAGTACTTGCCTTATACCAATACAGCTTTTATACAGGCAATTAACTTGCTAATACTGTTAGATTTATTTCCTATGACAGTACATGCAAGAGTATTACTAACCTGTCTCGCGTCACAACCTCTCCAAGCGATATCCATTGGCCTCCTGGTTCACAGCCCACTCACTTGCCACTATGAAGGATATAAGAGGAATATTTAGCCATACCTATCCATAATATACATGAGCTGGCAATTATTAAACAGGTAGTGGAGTGATACATACACACTACTGGGAACTCCCCTGTTGTCCTAGCCTCTTGGATCCACTGATCCAAGAGATCCCCCTTTCACCACTTCAGGTCAGCATAGTGATGCCTGGCTTGCTCACCAGTTCGGGAGATGCCAGTGGCACTGGTAAGGTCATGGCTGAGACAGTTCCAGGCTTCTGCTTTATACTGGGAACCCTGGTACTGGCCCTGCAGCAGTCTCTGCACATGGTCTTTGACAAGGAGTCCTGCCATGACTCTGGACTCTTGGATGCCCCAGCACTGCACCCAAAAGTGCACTCCCTCTCCCATTCCAGACATGGTGCTTGCAAGGGGAAGCTACAACCAGTTATGAGATGTATTCCTACCTGTTTGGTTTAAATAGATCCGATTTCCCATAATTTGCAGTGATTGGATGGTTTTGAAAAGGCTGAGCTATGAGCAAACTTGCTTACCTAAGGTTGGCATTGTTTAAAGGGGAATACCAATGGGCAACTTGAGTTAGCTGACCTACACATTGCTTACACCTACTAAGCTCTCATGTGCAGTGCTTAGAATTGCTTAATATGTACTTTGCATTTTATTTGCTTTTTGAAATTGATTTATTATTCATTGCATGTTATATATATGTCTCTTATCCATGATTCATGTGTACGTACACTGTATGGGGTCCTCGTGTTTATATGGGGACTTTAACACTTTATTACAATTACACCTCACATCTGGGCTTACTGCAGTACTCCAGTTCACATATTTATGTTATGTAGTAGGTTATAGAACATAAGACTGTATATAGATTCCTTTCACATGTTCATTTTGATTTTACTGTAGTGAGGATTTGTTTGGTGATACTTCAAGTTTATGTACTGCTGTGGTGGCTTTTTACTGTGCCAATAGTGTACAGGTTCCTGGGTTCAAGACCTGCAAAGACTTTTATTTTGTTTCTGGACAGAACACCGGCTGTTGCATACAGAATGATTAAGGCACTTTTAAGCACTTGTAAGTGGGTTTGTGTGAAGGTAAGCATTGCTAACCTCCGGTTGCATATGCCTACAGAGAGTTAGCTTCAATACTTCTTAACCTGTGTGCGTATTGCTTACCCCCATGAAAATGGGCTTAAACCTGCTTACTAGTGCTTATAGATGCTTACTCCCATTTACTACTGCTTAATTATGCTTACACTTGCTTACTAGTGCTTACTCCCACTTACCACTGCACTAATTTAGACAGTAATGTCTAATGGTTCTTGGGAAGGTGGGGGATTTGGAAGTTGTATGGAGTTATCATTCATTACACATTTTACCTTCGATTTGTATCCCTGATTCCTGTGTATATATACTGTATGGGGCACATGTGATTATCTGTGGACATTGCAACATTATGACACTGACACCTCACATCTGCATTTAATGCAGTACTCCAGTTCATAAATATATGTTATTTCATAGGTTATGCAACTAAAAATACTGCTCATAAAGTGATTTGACATGGAAAATGGAATGTGCTGCAGTGGGACTCGAACCGGGAATGACTGCTCATAAGGTGAATGCTCTGCCCACTACACTATTGCTGTACTGTTGCATTTGCATATATGTTGCTTTTTATCCTCTTGTGCCATTTAAGCTGCATTAACCATAGCTAAGCGATGGGCAAACCCACACTCCTAAGGTTAAATTTCATCTGTTTCATAAAAAAAATATTTGTTGTTATAACTATTGCTCTTGTACACATGGGGAGATGTTGCTGGGGGTATGCATACACCTATGAGTGGTCTCGCTCATTCTTTATGGACTTGTCTGCTGTTCTTCATTGCAGGGGCATGTATATTCTGAGAGCTCAGCTCTCAGACACGGCCCCTGCACTTTTACATGCTCTGTGTAAGATTAAGAGCTCAGGCAGTGTGCCTTCATTAATATGCATGGTGCGCTGCCTTCATGCTCCTAAACAGCCGCTTCCATGCCGGACTAAGCTAGTCCTGCACGGAAAGATAGTAAATCTGGGGGAGTATATTTATTAAAGTAGAATTGCTCTACAGTCCTCCCATAACTTCAGACTTTTTTATATTATTTATGGCACATGGTTTTGTTTTAAGTTCTTTCAGTAAAGCAGATTGCCTGAGAGTGTATTACTACTTCACAGTTTTCCAGTCATAGTGTGAACCTTGCAAGTACAGGGTGCAATATTTGTTTATTTATTTTATTGAGTTATTTAGTAACTGGGTAAATGGACTGGTTAATGACCTCAGGCTCATGCCGAGTTAAGTTTTAGAATGGTTTATATACAATGTGTCAACAAATTAAAAAGTAGAGCAATATAGTCATACACAAAATTAGAAAACATTCTCATGGTGAAAAGTAGAGAAAATAAGAAAAACAAAGTATAACACAGTTGTGATTAGATGGAGATATACAGGCTTAAGTATTTAATTACAATTATTTCAGGATGATCAGGAGCATTGATTAGCCTGTATCTTTAAAGCAAAAGCAAGTTGCTTGCTTTGCAAGGTGCTCCTTCAGGTCTGCCTTAAAACTACCCTATGTGGTGAGGTTTATTATGTCAGGGGGCATATATTTCCAAGTAGATGGGCCAGTTTTGCAAATACTTTTCCCCTATGAAAAATTTAAATGTATTGTGAGGAGGGTAAAAGAATTGTTCTGGATATCACACAGCATACAACTGGTATTACTGATTTTGAGATAAGCAGAGGGCATTACTGAATACTAGTATTTTGAATAAAGAAGCATTGAGAACTAGGGTAGCTCATTCATGAACTGACAGCAACCCCCAGATTCAGTAAACTTCCGTGCAGCAATAGCTTATTCCTGCACAGAAGGGACAGTTCCCATGCAGCACAGCAGTTTGCACATGCATATTCATGAAGGTGTGCTGCTGTGCTGTAATACAGACATGGTTCTGTGTACAAGTACAGAGGGTGTGTCTGAGAGCAGTGCTCTCACTATACATACACACCCTGCACTCCAAAAATGCCGAACAGCAATGTGAAGATGTCCGTGGAATACCTCCCAACCCCTTAAAGTAAGAAATCTGGAGAAAGCAAACAAGTCTGGCTCATACAGACTTAGAGAAAGTTGATAGAATAACAGGTGATGTATTAGCATGATTTACCGAAGAGTATGAAGTCAGAAGCTCAAATGTCTGTCAGCAGTATCTTACTGCAATCACCAAGATGTATCACTAAGCCAGGAAGCCACAAAAAATGGACCAAAAATATAAGGCAAAAATCTGGACATATAAGGTTCTGATTTTTTTTCGAGTCCAGAATAAAGTTTAAGCATAGCTGCTCGGGTTTGCCCATCACCCAGCTATGCATAACAACATTTAAACCACAAAAAAAGTTAAGTAGAACTATACACAGAAAAAAAAAGTGAAACTGGAATAGCATAGTGAATAGAGCATTTACCTAACATGCAGTCAAGCACAGTTCAAGCCCAACAGCAAACCAAACATTTTCATAAGTGAAACACATCCGCAATGTACTTTTAATAAATAAGTAGTGCATATATTTATGTATAAGTTAACCAGTGTAGTGTAGCAGCTCCAAATGTGAGGTGTTACTACAATTAAAATTTAAACAAGATTTAGCATAGCTAAGTGGATTTGCACACAGGTAAGCAAAGCCTAAACAGATTAAGCAAGTATTCTTTTAACCATGTTTTAGCAGTGCTTAGCTCCACGCAAATCCACACAAACCTCTTACAACTGCTTAAAACTGCTATAATCACCCTGTCACCATCAGCCACTGTTTTGCCCAGCAACAAAATAATCCACCCTTGCAAGTCTTGAACCAAGGACCATGCACATCATAGCCACATAAATTCACCAGTACGCCATATAAGCTGTAGATTTGCCTTATGTTTATTCAAACATATGCAGAACAGTCATTCAACAGTGGGGAAAATGTATAGATATACATATATATGTATATATATATATATATATATATATATATATATATATATATATATATGTATATATGAGTGTAGTGCAGTTGGACATCAGATCCACACTCTGTACCTCTTACTGCAACAACTCTGACCAAAGGCTGTCTAATTGGGAGTGGAGGGGCCCAAACTAGGGACGTCTTTCAATTATTGTCCTTATCTCTTCCTCCCCAGAACTGTTCTGTATTGCAACAAAATAATAAGGCCTGCCAAGTCCTGGACCTGTAAACTACAATCAAAGCAATGTACTATTGCACCATCTGAGCCATATAAAATAGTGATGACATTCCAAACATATCAATTAGTACAATCATTCAACAATAGGGGAAAGGACTTTATAGAATTAGTCAGGTAACTATGAAAACACCAAACAGCAAACTGAGAAAAAACGAAAAAAGATGACCAAACCAGCGTACAAACACACTCAAGAAATTTAGTGATGTAAGCGCTTTTGGAAAAACGGTCAATGCCTTTCCTTCTTCAGACAAACTTCCAAATACACAAATCACATGACTTTTAAAGAGTTAATGAATGATTAATTGATTACTGAATTAGCAACATTCCCACATCACTTAGTTATGAGCTGGTGCTAAGTTTTTAAAACAACAACAACCACCTACAAAAATATCTTAGCTTAAAACATTAAAGCACACTAGTGCATACTTTTAAAAGAACTAAGTTACACTAAAATGAATACATATTTAAATTACAACATTTAAGAAGATTCTAAAAAGAAAAAAACAGTTTAAAACAACATTGAACTGTTTTACAAAATAAAATAAAACACCCTTAAAATAAATGTTATACTTCTGTGAACCAAAATAACAAACAAAAAGCAACCTCTATCTTTTAAGTGCTAACAATTTAAGTAGACACTTAATAGAAAGCATTTCATTGAGGCCTGGGGGAGTATACGAAGCTGTCCTAATTTGCCATTTTAACTCCTCTACTTCTAAATTTAATTGCCAAGGGCCCCCTCTTTCGTCTTTAAGAACTTGATGCAGTACAGAAAACCTAAAGTAGTGTTCAGGGAATTCACTAAGATGCCTAGCCAAAGCATTATAATGATCTTTCTTTTCTATGGCATACTGGTGTTCATAAATGCGTTTTCTGAGTTTTCTTTCGGTTTTTCCGATGTAAAAAGAATTACATTTCTGACAGCAAGCGCAGTATACTACCACTTCAGATTCACATGAAAAAAACTTCTGTATTCTATAATTGATGTCCCTTATTACAATCTGCCTATCCAAACTCAGAAACCTGCATTGCTTACATCTACCACATTTTGCCATTCCCTTATTCCTATTGGAATTCGGGGTATTAGAATATTGCAAAAGTGCCTTCAAGTTTTTACCCCATCTGAAAGTGATGCTAGGTCTGTCACCTAAAATCTTAAACAAGATCGAATCTTCCTGAATAACAGCCCAATTTTTATAAATGGTCTCCCTAATAAATGGAACATCAGTGTTAAAGGTACAAAGAAATCTGGTGCAAGTGTCATAATCTTTGGTGGTTTCATTATTAGGACCTGCACCATTGATTTCATTACTTAAAACCAAATTTTCTTCGTTGTATTTGACCAGCAATGGTTTAAAAAAAACAGATTGTCTTTTACTAATGACCTCTTGAGAGATGACCTCCAAAAGAGAGGCAGGATAACCCCTCTTTAAAAACATACTGTGTAAAAGGCTACACTCATCTAAAAAGTCATTCTCCTCTGAAACCATTCGAGCCGCTCTAACCAGTTGACCCTTCACAACTCCTTTCTTCTGGTGGTATGGGTGAGAACTGGTAAAGTGAAGAAAGGAGTTGGAATAAGTTGGTTTCCTGTAGATGGAACTCTCGAATCTTTGTTCTAATGTATCCTTAGATAGCAAAATGTCTAAAAAACTTATGCAGTCACTTTTTACCATAAAGGTAAATTCTAGAAAAGTAGTAAGACTAGTTATAGAAGAGATACATTCCTGCACATCGGTTGTCGATCCCTTCCATAACATGAACATGTCGTCCTGGTACCTTGTGTACCAGGCGACATTAGCTTTAAAAAGGGGATTTTGGAAAAGCATAGTGGTCTCCCAGTGGGCAAGAACGCAATTAGCGAAACTGCCACCACAGGGAAACCCCATAGCTATTCCTGATGTTTGCAGGTAAAAGTTCCCTTCAAACCAGAAAAAATTGTTTGACAAAATCAGTTCTAATAGCGTCTCAATAACATAAATCATGTTATTGTCAATGCCTCTGGCATGGAGAAACTCTCTTATCCATTCAACGCCCAATGTTTGAGGAATAACTGTATAAAGGTTCCTTATGTCTACAGTCAAAAACAAGTATTCTTCTTTAAAAGGAATAGTTTTAAGTTCCCTTAAGAAACCCCAGGAATCCTTAGAGATTTGGGGTTCGTTATCAATCAAAGGTTTAAGGATGCTGTCAACATACCTCGCACATCCGTACATGACAAAGCCGCGGCCATCCACTATTGGCCTGAAAGGAGATTCAATGACCCTTTTGTGGATTTTCGGAATACCGAAAAAGGTCGCGACTCTGGGGGCTGGCATTGTCAAAAAGTTAAATAAGTCCAGATCAATAGATCTTTCAATAAACAAGTCATCCAGAACACTTCTAATCTTGGAATATGCTTGGTTTAACTCATTAATACTAACTAGTTGGTAAGAGGGGCTATCCAAATGTGACAACATTGCTGAAACGTAACTGAAATGGTTTATTTTAAGGGTGTTTTATTTTATTTTGTAAAACAGTTCAATGTTGTTTTAAACTGTTTTTTCTTTTTAGAATCTTCTTAAATGTTGTAATTTAAGTATGTATTCACTTTAGTGTAACTTAGTTCTTTTAAAAGTATGCACTAGTGTGCTTTAATGTTTTAAGCTAAGATATTTTTGTAGGTGGTTGTTGTTGTTTTAAAAACTTAGCACCAGCTCATAACTAAGTGATGTGGGAATGTTGCTAATTCAGTAATCAATTAATAATTCATTAACTCTTTAAAAGTCATGTGATTTGTGTATTTGGAAGTTTGTCTGAAGAAGGAAAGGCATTGACCGTTTTTTCCGAAAGCGCTTACATCATTAAATTTCTTGTGTGTGTTTGTATGCTGGTTTGGTCATCTTTTTTCGTTTTTTCTCAGAATTAGTCAGGTACTCTATATATGCATGTATATATGTACGGAGACACATATATGTGGACAAATCTATATATAATGCATATATATATATATATATATATATATATATATATATATATATATATATATGGGTCTATATTACAACGTCGAACTACAACATGTTCGAATGTAGTAATATCGAACCCTGAAGTCCGAAAATGGAAAATAGCCAAGCCACAGAACATTAACTTTTTTCCCTGGGAAAAACGTCAGTGGGCAGATTTTGGGGCTTTCCTATTTCTTCCACTGTGGTGCGATCTTGAAGTTGGTATATGTAAGTAGGGGGGTGTGGGGGGCGAAGTTTAGGTTTAATGTTAATGATTTTTTTTGTAACGGAACAGCTATTTTTTCCCTTGGAAAAAAATTGCTGTTCTGTGGTTTCGGTTTTCTTGTTTTTCAAACATAACGGTTCGATATTACAATGCTCAAACACTTTTTGAAGTTCACTGTTGTGATATAGACCCTATATATATATATATATATATATATATATATATATATATATATATATATAAATAAATATATATATATACATATATACATATATATATATATATATATATATATATATATATATATATATATATATCAAATAAAATCAAGAGATCAATATACAGGAGGTTCAGGTTCAAAAGTTTACTAGTGTACACCAGGAGGCAAAAAACGTACAAGTACAGAATTTTGTCTGACATGAAACAGGAAGTACACAATTTTTATAGTTTTACATTCAAGTTGTGCCCACCTTACTGACGTGGTTAGTCACAGGGCATCTACATCACTTTAGCTTACAGTATTCTATTCATTAAATAGTGCTGATGCTGTATATTTAAAAAAAAGTTTTCCTCTGGTAACAATACGGCCTTGTTCACCACCTGGTCAAACATAATGTCTTTCTGTAATGTTACTTCTCCAAGGTTTCAGACTGGTTCGAATACAATAGCAGATTCAGTCTTCTAATACACTTCTTTGTTCCCCTGTAACATTTTCCCAACAGCTGCGTGTTATCTAGTAACACATACACAAGGCCAAATCATCCAAGAAGGAAAGAGGAGAAGATTTCATTATTTCACATATTTAATTTCCTGACCCAGCAGATAATCACTTGTGAAAAGCATAAACATTAAAACTTGCTGTGCTAGCAGCTGCCAGGGTCAGAGGCCAACTTGCTACAAGGCACACTGCAGTTTCAAGAACTTCTTGCAATTATACATGAATTCATCTCTTGGTTATATCATTAATAGAATAAAATGCATTACATACTACTTTGCTTTTAAAACTAGCACTTCACATATATTCAAATACATATTTCTGTAACATTTTCCCTCCTATTAATACTTTTTATTCTATTTTGAAGTGTGCATAATGTAATTTCGTCTCCTAACCTCTTTCACTAAGGATTTTCAGCTAGGTGAGTCATTTGATCTATACTTCAGAAAAAGTTTCGTCTGAGATCAATTTTTCAATCTCAATATCTTGGTACAAAGTTTCAGTAACAGATGCATCAATAAAATCTTTGATTAATCTTTTCATGCAGGGAATTCCACAACAAACACATGCTCCTAATAGGAGTAAACCCACACAAATAGCAATCAGAATATTCATTAGGATGGAACCCCACCCCCCAAATAGATTCTGGAAGAAGTCCGTCAGTGGGTTTCGGCCTGGTTCAGTCATGGCTGATACCTGCTGAATTACCTCTAGGTGGTTGTTAATTTCATGCCTGTTGTCCGGAATAAATGCACAGCAGTCTTCTTTGATAAGTGCACACGTACCACCTCTCGCCGTTAGGGTGAAGTCAAGAGCCATTCGATTTTGTAGCACAACAGTTCTCATTGCATTCAGTTCATCAGTCACCAGTTCTAGGGCAGAGAAAGTTGCATTACTCATTACTTCGAGAAGTTTCGACAGCTTCCTCAACTCCCAGATTGATTTGACTGCTCCATATGTTGGGAATATTCCTGCCCAAGATATAACACTGTCACTCAAGTCCATATGAGTCAATTTGCTTTTGTCTTTTACGGTATTATGGTTTTTCCAGCCAGCTTCGATCTGTCCTACTGGATTTACAGGTTTCTCGACTGGACCTTCAGGTTTTCGGACTGCTTCTCTCACGTTTCGTATCTTACCCAAAGGTAATTCTGCAGTATGTCTTATAGCCGGAACCAGATAACCCAAAAAACAACTGCCGGACCAATTCTCAGGTAGCCATTTGTATGCTTTTTTCCCACAAATAAAATAACAATTTTCTACTTTAGTACTAATACGCATTAACCCTGCATGAAACATTTTCTGGTCTATAACTGACAATTGTTTAAATAAAACAGGATTCTTGCGAATTTCATTCATGGTTGTTTTCATTGAGTTCAAATATGAGTCATAATTAGTATTGCAAAGAGTATTGCCATTACTAGTCTTAATACAGCACCGATAAGATATCGTTATATTACAATTGCTCCAGCCCACCTGGAGAGTATCATTTTTATAAAAACATACAATTCCCTTTTGTGTGACAGGTAAAAATAAAGCTATTTTGTCCTGTGATCTCACAGTCCCTGTGTCAAAAAGCAAATTTTCCCAAGTCTCATTTATCCCCAGAGGGACAGCGGACATTAACAGTCCTCCATATGCTATTGGTATAGCTGTACAAACCCAGCAATTTGAAATGTTCATAGTCTCTGCATATACTCGCTTCATGGCTAGGTATGTGTTAAAATTTGGATGCCAGTCTATAGATGTTTCGTCACATCTTCCCACCTTTACTTGTGTGGTTGAGTGCAGGAAAAACCACAGCAAGAGGAAAATTGTCACAATTATAGTCAATAAATGTACACTCAACAAAATGATTATGCAACATCTCTGGGGTTGATCTGCATTTCTATTTGCTTTATTCTTGGCCATCTTGCCCTTGTTGTATATCTGTCAAAGTTTTTATCAAGTTGAAAGTTCTTTACCGGTTTGCAGTGTGTCAAATGGACCCAGAACATCCTCTCAGCCACTCTGACTGCAGTAGGCATTGCCAACAGTACCTGGTACGGTCTTTCCCACTTTGGACTCGCCCAATTCTTCCTCTTCGTCACTTTTAGCCACACCCAAGTTCCCGGAGCCAAAACTGCTTCCACCGGTCTGGTCTGTTCTTTATCTGAAAAAGAGTTAAACTGCAAAACAGATTTATTTATTAACAGTTTCCTCATATAACTAGCTAATGAACTGTCAGCCTCTTGCTCTGCAGGCATGAGAGCTTTCCACTGAGGCACATAATATGCTCTCCCAAAAACCATTTCAAAGGGAGTCAAACCCTTCACATTTGGAGACGTTCTCATACTTAGCAGCGCTAAAGGCAAACAATATATCCAACTCTTCTGGGTCTCCTCAACTAACTTCCTCAGTTTATTTTTAAGGGTCCCATTGAACCTTTCCACCAGTCCTGCAGACTGTGGGTGGTAGGCACAATGATTTTTCAAGGAGATTCCGAAAAATCTTTCAAGTTGCTGGATGGTCTGATTGACGAAATGTGTACCATTGTCACTATAAATCCTTTCCGGTATGCCAAATCTAGGGATTACTTCTTTTATCAGGGCTTTCGCCACTGTTGCTGCATCCGGATTTTTGGTTGGAAAAGCTTCTACCCATTTAGAAAACATATCTACAATGACTAGGCAATATTTTTTCCCTTCACACTTATTCAATTCTATGAAATCCATACAGATAGTATGGAATAGATACGGTGGTATAGGAAAACTTCCTTGTTTAGGTTTAAATGCCCCTTGTGCATTGTGCTTGTTACAAGTATGACAAGCTGCACAAAATTTTTTGGTATAGTTTGTGAATCCATATGTTTGGAATATTCGGTTTACTAACTGTACCATCCCCCCTGTTGAGAGATGGCACTGCCCATGGCTCAACAAAGCTGCATATCTAAATAAATTAGATGGCAATATCGTTTTTTTCTCTTTGGAAATGTACAGTCCATTTTCAAGAATTGCACCTTGTTTTTCCCATTTTTGTTTTTCTGCTTTTGTAGTAAGCGTCTGCATTGTTTTTAACATGTCTAAATCTAAAATCTCAGAGGGTTGTAATTCCTCATTTAAAAGTAAAGTTTCTGAGTCTGAGGCTGCTTGCTTTGCAGCTACATCAGCTCTCGCATTGCCTTTCGAAATTCTATCCTGTTGTTTTGTATGAGCTACACATTTGCAAATAGCTACTTTAGTAGGTAACTGGATAGATTCTAATAATTCCAAAATAAATTGTGCATGATTAATTGGTTTTCCACTAGATGTTATCATTCCTCTATTTTTCCATTGTTGCGCAAATACATGTACTGTAGAGAAAGCATACTGACTGTCAGTATATATGTTTACACATTTGTCTTTTGCTAAAGTACATGCTCGTGTTAAAGCTATAAATTCTGCTGCTTGTGCAGACAAGTTATGTGGCAAGGGTTGGGCTTCTAAAATTTCAGTGTCTGTAACTACTGCATACCCCACTAGATTCTTCCCTGTAGGGCCCCTTCTGCATGAGCCGTCCACGTAATATGTCACCTTGGCATTATCCAAGGGCATATCTGTGAGATCTTGTCTAGGCAAGGTTAACTGTTCAATTTCCTGCAGGCAGCTGTGCGGTGTGCCATCCGCAGGAGTTGGGAGTAATGTTGATGGATTTAATGTCATACATCGTTCAATTGTCATATGAGGTTGGCTCAGCAGTATAGTCATACATGAAAGATGTCTAGCAGGAGAAAGATATGCTACTTTTTCTTGCAGTAAAATTATCGCGACTGCATGAGGCACTCTCAATGTGAGAGGGTGGAATAATACCACTGAGGCCAAGGCCTGTACTGCCATTGCAGCTGCTACCACTGCTTGTACACAGTGAGGCAAAGATCGTTCCACTGGGTCTAACTGTGATGAATAATAGGCTATGGGGCATTGCTTATCCCCATGTTGTTGCATCAGCACTGACGTCATATATCCTTGCTTGCAGTCTACGGTCTGAAAGAACCATTTGTGATAATTTGGGAGTCCTAAAACTAATGAAGAAGCTATCAACTGCTTCAATCTGCAGAAAGCTGTTTCTGCTTCGGGTGTCCATTGCAATAAATCTTGTGCTGCCATTGGTGTTTTATATATCAAGTCAGTCAGTGGAGCAGACTCCAAAGCATAGTTTGGTATCCAACTCCGACAAAAATTAGTTGTCCCCAAGAAGGACATCATTTCCTTCTTGGTTGCAGGTTTGGGAGCTTGTAAAATTGCTGTCTTTCTATCCTCGTCTAATATCCTACCTTCATTGGATATCACATATCCTAGGTATTTAACTTGCTTTTTCCAAAGTTGTAACTTACTTTTGTTCACTTTGTGTCCCTGTATTGCTAAGAATTTCAATAGCGCTACAGTATCTTCCCTGCATTGCTGCTGGGTGGGGGCTGCTAGCAAAATGTCATCTACGTAAAGTAGAATTTGACTACCTCCTGGTGGGTTAAACCCTGCCAGGTTGCTAGCCATTTCTTGTGCAAATATTGTTGGGCTCTCACACTATCCCTGTGGTAGTCGAGTATAGGTATACCTTTTACCCTGAAATGTAAATGCAAACCAGTATTGACTATCAGGATGTATAGATATTGAAAAGAAAGCATTACTGATATCTACCACAGAGAAATATTTCTATTGTGGTTTTAAGTCATTTAACAAAGTATGTGGATCTGGCACCATGGGTGCTCTGGGTATCACTGCATTGTTTACAGCTTGTAAATCTTGAACCATCCGCCATTCCCCGTTTGCTTTTTTAACAGGAAATAGGGGTGTATTACATGGTGAATCAGGAGATTCTACCAGTACTCCTTCCCTGAGTAATGCTTCTATTATAGGCTTGATTCCTATTTCTGCACCTTTTCTCGAAGGGTATTGTCTTTTCTGTGGCCTAAATGCTGACTTCGGTGTAATTGTAACCGGTCCTGCTGTTCGAATAAGTCCTACGTCTGACTTGCCTGTTGACCAAAGAGTCGTTGGTATCTCACATAAGGCTTTCTCTTCTACTTCTAATAAAAATGCTAATCAACTGTCCTCACTAGATTGCAAGTGCACAGCTGGGTGTGTCTGCGTCAACCAATTCAACTTTTGTTTCTGTATCCCCTGTTCTGACAGTTCTACGTCAGTCTGTTTCTCCCATCTTGTTACCTTCTCAACTAAGTCTGCCCATTTTACGTTTTTGTTCTTTGTCAAGCTGACATGTGGCAATCGATTTGATCTATACAATGCAAGGAATTCTTGAGGTAATGAACAGCTAACTACACTGTTCCCTTCAGTATCCCAATACAAAGTACGTAATACTAATCTAGTTGCACGATTTTTGAACAATTCTTGCTCATATTCTCTATCAGGTCCTGGCGTATTACAGTAGTATAGAGTACAGTGTAACAAATGCTGTCGATCAGTGTCAAGGGAGGGGGCTTTACTGATGGCTACATTCATCAGTTCCTCAGTTACTGCCCCTGGACCAGTCGTAACTAGGTCCTGGCTGTACCAATAAAAAGTTTCACCCTCCGATCGCACCGCAAAGGTATCCATTTGCCTCTGTGCCTCCATACCCTGCACAGTCAGAACTACTGCTATGCCAAGTATCTGCATAAGGTCCCTACCCAATAGGTTCACTGGACATTTTGCAGAAACAACAATCTTACTTCTTTGAGTTATACCTGAAACAGGGTCAGTTATTGCTATATCATGGGCAGGGGCGGCTCGTGGCATTGGACTGCCGGACTGCAGCCCCCTCAGAAAATGCAAGAATAAATGAAAATAAAAGAATAAAAGTACCTTTTTTATTTTTTAGTTTAAAAACAACAAATTTGTAGCCAGGTCTTTCCGAGTCCGCGACTCGGAAGTATCTTTTATCGCACTGTAACCGCCTCGGGTTGCGGCGGTTTTAAATAGATTTTTTTTTTTTGTTTTCATTGTAGCCTGGGAGAGTAATTAAGGCATCATTGTGATGCCCAGAAGTCTATGCGGTTCCAAACAGCATAGAATTGGAAGGGGCTCGGACTGCGACGTCCACAGGCACGTCATGACGTGCTTGCTGGGCTAAATGCTGCTGATTGGTTGTCGCTCTCTTCCCGGGCTTTATGTGCTGGGAAAAGAGTGAGAATCAAACAGTTGCAGCCAGTTTCGGTTGTGGCTTGTGGACTTGACTCGACTAAGTTGTGGTGGATTTTATTGCTTGGCGTTGGCAGCCGATTTCGTTCGTTGGCTGAAAAAGAAGAAGTACAGAGTTTCTTTTCTTCTTGGTGGTATGTATGTGTAGCACAGTATGATAGTATGTTAAAAGAAGTGTTAAATGCTGACACCTTTACTTAAAAGTTGCTTATCCTGCACAATATTTATTTTTCTAATATGAAATGTTCCCTACAGGAATAGTGTGTAGCCTTCTCCAGTATTTGCCTAGACAGAAGTAAAGTGTTTTTATGGTGTGAAATAGTTTCTTTGCTATAGAACATCACTAAAGGTGGAACAGGAGTAGGTGAAGAGATATGGATAAAAACGAGGCACACAGGTAAAGAAACTAGTAAAGCAAAGGAAAACAAAACTGAAGTGAGGCACATGAAAGGTACTTAGAATACAGCATTTAACATAAATGTGAACATTTATTTATTTAGTGGTTTGTTCAGTGACTGAACAATACTGAAGCTTTAGATGTTAGTTTAATAACAGTGATCTGTGTAGCAATAGTAAAGGGGAAGAGTACACCCCAAGTGACTCAGACTGAACAGGACCTCTACTCACAGATGGCTAAAGTTTTTCATGTGTTGCCTGCACTAGAGACAGGTAGTAGCTTGGGGCATTTAATTATGTAATGCTTATACTTTTGTGGGGTGTCTGGTAGATTACTGGTTATAAATGAAGCAGCTAATTACAAATGCTGTCCAGTTTGTTTTGCCAATGTTTAGGGTTGGGGTCAGTACAGTTTGTAGGCATAGATGGTTATTCATCCTAAGTTTTCATTTTTATTGTCAGATTTAATTTATTTAACATCTGTGTTTGCTGTGTACTGCATTTTGTTTATTTACTGACTCTGCAATATATTAATGTTGATAAACATAGCACTCTGTCATATAGTTGTATACCAGTAGTATGCAGTATTCTTTTTTTTTCAAAATCTTTATAGATTAGTTTTTAAAATCAGGTAACACTCACAGGCTACATATGAAGAGAATAAATAGTGTTACATTAAACATACATCCAAACTATAATACACTTATTTACAAATGTGTCATACAATTATAAGTAGTCAAGTATTTGGGAAGCTATAGTATGCAGTATTCTGACAATGACAGTTACTTATTTTGTCTGTGGCAAACTGTTTATTTCAGGTGTTTCAATGTAATGCCAATACTAAACATTGTTTGCTATTAGGTTTTTAAAATGTTAATGGAACCTAGTTTGTCACATAGTTGCAGGTGGATAAATGATTATAGCAAGATATGCCAGAGGGTCTTGGAAGCCATGTTAGTTTTAATTTTATCTAGTTGGTAAGACTTCTCACTGTTAATGGTTCTGTGTGACAGTTTCTTCAGTTGATATTATGAGGTGTATATCAGGAGTATATATTTTGTCTTCAAATTTATTGTAAGCTGGTCTTTGCAAACTCCAGCTTTAGACAGTGAAAGGTGGGGTTGCAGCAATTTTCAGAAATTGTTTTTGTTGATCTGAAAATAGTGAGCCCTGTTATATGTGATAATCTAATTATAAGTTGTCCTGGGATCCTGAATGAAACTTCTATCAGATAAAATGAATGGAATTAATTTCCCCCTATAAAAGGAGCAAGACAATTTATTTGAATTGGACAAAAGCGAGATACTGTATTCACTGGTCATGCAGGAGACTCATTTGATATTTGAAGATCACTCCAAACATTCTGACTTCAGATATGTAATGCAGCGTCTTCATTGCATGCATCAGAGAAAAAGCATGGTGTAGCCATTCTGTTGTGCACAGAGCTGCAGTCTTTTGAAGTTTTAAGCACATTTGCTCTGGGATAAAGCACCTTTATTGAAGCAGCCATAAAGCATGCTCAGCGGGAGGGTGGCCTAATGGTTAAGGTGTTTGCCTTGCAAGCACAAGGTGCAGGATTTGAGTCTCACAAGGGATAATTGGCTAGGCTTAAAATGGCTCACAAGGGCGGTTAGCTTAGTACTAATCTATGAATCACATGTTGCTGTTCTACTTCATTTACCTTTATCCAGCTATAGTGTTAAAAAAGCAAAAGGTTCATTTCAATGTTTATTAAAAGATAAAGTGAAACCTAGTTTTGTTGGGAGATGTTTACTACATCTCTTCTCCAACTAACACCAACACCAAGGTTACCACCCGTCCTGAATACATTTCTTGAAAACAATGGGTACATGGCATGGGATTGTCATACCGTGGCTCGTCTCCTAGTTCCTGACAAGGGAATTCATTCTTTATTTTTATAGACATAATACATTTAATAAAACTGATAGTGTTTGTGCCACAAAGCATTAAGGAGTTTATGGAGTCATGCACAGGTGTGTTATGATTGTGTTCAGACTATAAAGCCTTAAGGTTGTACCCCCCCTGGATTCAGTAAACTTCCATATTCCTGCACGGAAGGGACTGTTCCTGTGCAGCATGACAGTGCACATTGCATATTCATGAAGGCGTTCTGCCGTGTTTTAATACAGACATGGTTCTGTGTAAGAATGCAGGGGGTATGTCTGAGAGCAGGGCTCTCACAATGCACACGTCTCCTGCACACCAGAATTGCTGTATGGCAATTTAAATAGAGCAAGATCGCTCATTGCACCTCCCAACCCATCAGGGTAAGAAATCTGGACAAAGCCATAAGGGACAATTGTCCCTACAAACCGAGAAATTTGATAGAACAACAGGTTTAGCATTAGCATGAATTTGCGTCAGGGTATGAAGTATATTGTAATGCTTTCATGTTCAAGGGGCCTATGATTTGAAAACAGCCCAAAACGAATCTTTATCTGCCACTGGCAAAATGCATTTTCTTTTTATGTGGGTTTCAATGCTGTTTCAATGAATGTGAGTTTCAAGAGCAGAGAAGTTTTAATGCTAAGTCAATTTTCATTGTGAGACTGCATTGCTTTGTTTAGCAGATTTCTGTTATTGTTTGTGCTGTAAAATGTAAAATAAAACTTTTAAATGAAATCCAAATCATTGTAGAAGTAAAGCAGTATGCACATTACAGTGTTTATGGTAAATGTGGTGAAATAGCCAAATCATGGTACATTGGAGTAGCTGCAGGGGGGAGGCCCCATTTGACCATGATTTTGTAAGGAGGGGAAGGGCGGCAAACCCAGACAGCCCCAGCTGAACTATACCTCTTAACTGTCCAGATTTTTGCAGAATTAATAGATTTTTGCTTCTTATTTTTGGTTTGTTACTCAGAAAATTTGTGGTTTTCTGGCAAATCATTTAGGAATGAAGTCATTAAATAATGACAGACATTGAGTTTCAGACTTCATACTTTTCAGAAAAATGCATGCTAAAGCAAGACCTGTTGTTCTGTCAACTGACTATGTTTATACAAGAGCAACTTTTAGTACTGTTCATATGTTCCCCCAATCTATTTGGCCTTGTCCAAATTTCCTGCGCTAAGAGGATGAGAGGTGCACTCAAATAAATCACTTTATAGAATTAGGTATATCTAAACCTCTCAACTGTCCCTGATTTTGGCTCAAAATGTTGCTCTCCCCTAACAATCCCTCCACAAAATGGCAAATTTGGAAGAAAATGTGGAGGGTTTACAATTAATAAATAATTGTAATGATCGGTTTCAGATTACTTTTATTTTCAGAAATGCATGTAGATTCTCTTATTTTGTCGGCTGCTCAAGTTAACAGTACTAATATTACAAGTGTCCCTTCTTTGACAGGTTCTCAGCTGTATTGTGTGGGTATTTTATATTTTTGCATCACATTTTTGGTCCGTTTTTCATAAAATTGTGGGGTTTTTTTGGCAAATTAGTGGCTAATCATTAAAGATTGAAGTTAGAAAATAATGATAGACATTTGAGTTTCAGGTTTCATACCCTTCAGGAAATTCATACTAACATAAGACCTACTATTCTATTATCTTTCTAAGTTTATTAGAACAATATTTAAAAATTGCCCTTATTTTTGGGCATTTGTCCCACTTCTCTGTATGGCTTTGTCCAGATTTCTTGCTCAAGGCCATCACCGTCAGCCAGAGACAATTAATTGTGACATACTTGTTGCAACTCACTCCCCCACTTAGTGACTCTGGATGTGTCCAAGCAAGGCAAGGAGCAGTTATGCAGTGTAAATGTGCAGAGTATCCCCCTATCCAAGGTAAACACAAGTACTACAGTGGCTTTTCATCTGTCCTTGATTTTGAAGACTATTCTGGTTTTCTGTCATATTTTTATACTGTTGATTTATGCTTCTTATTCAGAAAATGCATGTCATTGCAATGCCTGTTGCTCTGTGTTTAAATAACAATGCTTTAATAACCATCAGGTATGCTTTAATAAGCATGCTGTTAAAGAATTACCAACATTGAAGGCCTTTTTGTTGTTGCCATGCAGAGAATATTTACATAACTAGATAATGTGTAAGTCTTAAGTACTGAAATGCATATGACATTATTTGTAATAAATGACAGGATTACGGTATTTTCAGAAGCTCATTACATTTGTTGGGAACTTCAGTCATCTTTGCAGGCTTTACCTGTAAACTAAATAGAATGCCAGTCTATAATTTGTGCAGTAATTCTTTAAGCAATTTATCTTGAGCTTGTTTCTTGTTTGCTGTTCATTTTTTACTTTGATCATGTTTTCTCCATGAAACAAGAAGATAGTTGTTGTCAGGCAGCAGGTCCTTTTTGGATAAGAAATATTTTTACAAGTGGGGGTATTGCTTCTTTCAGTATGTTGGTTGGTACTTTTATAAAGCTAAATATCAATTATAGTTAAAACTGCAGTGCAAGGAGAAGTGGTTTGAGTTGAGAGTTGCTTGTTTTTTTTTTATACCTGATTTTGACTGGCATTCCAGTAATGTATTTAAAAAGTAATTTATTTTTTCATGCCTTACAACCTTTTTGTTTCCATCTAGATATTAAGTAAGCTCTCATGTAGCCAATGCATTGAAATATTTTTTTTCTTCTTCACTTCATTTTGTCTTGATTGGACATAATGACTGTTTGGCACCCAGGGCAGCGTATTTAATTAAAGTCCCAGTTTTTGTGGTTTTGAGCATAGCTCCACCCTTTTCTAGTTGGCCACACCCCTTCCCATTGGCCCCACCCATTCCACTGTCTCCTGCAGCTCCCTTTGATTTCAAGTCACCAGCCGCCACTGATCATAGGAAAGTGGTTCCCTGTATAGCTGTCCATTCACAGCTTTTACTAATATATAATCAGGCGATTCAGAATGTTCTGGTAACTTGGAGGGGTGTATCAGGGTCCGTGATGCTCCTGAGTCATACAGGAATTTGACTTCCCTTCCCTCCACCAGAAGTGTAACTTCCAGTTTCGTGTCTGCTAAGTAGAGCTCTAGGCTCAATAATGCTAAAGCCAAAATTTCACTTTCTTCATCCTCCATATCTACTTGCACTTCCTCTATTCCTTCTATCACATTTACATTTGTCCTCTGTTTATTAACCTCTCCTGATGATTTCTGACTTCTGCATGATGTATCTTCACTATCACATAGTCAGTCCTCATCTCCCTTGTCTTCTGTGATTACCTTTTTGTTCTGTTTATAATCCCTCGCTAGATGTCCCTTCTTTCCGCACTTAAAGCATTCACCTCTCTTTTTTCTTTCCTCAAAATCTTCTGACCGTTTGTCAGACTGTTTATTTCCCTGGGCATTTTTCTTTCCCTTTTTGCCTGACTGTAACACAAATACTTCAGCTCCGTCTTCAGCAGTGAAGACTTGCGCCTGCTTTTTCTTCTTGCTATTAAAATGTCTTTCAGCATGTCTGGCATATTCAAGTAAGGCTTGTAGCCTACCTGTTCGATGGACTATCATATGCTTCGTAATGAAGCTGCTGATAGGTGCAACGCAACCTTTTAAAAATGCATTTTTCAATTGTTGTTCATACGGGGAATCATTCACTTGATTTTCAGGAACTGTCATACCGCTATGGTTATTAAAACATTCCAATAATCTGGCATAGTACCCATCTACCGTCTCATTTTCCTGTTGTATGCATTGGTTAATGCAAGTCCAGTCTGCTCTAGGCTTCCATTTCTCAGAGATTCAGTCTGTAAGACCTTTCACTCTATTGACTAGTTCTGCATCACTATGTAGGAGTGGTTTAAGCTCTGCATTACGAGGATTCCAGGTGCCACAAATCATGTGCCAATCTGGACCTATAATTTGTCTTACTACTTTTTCTACTTCTTCCCCATTCAAGTGGTAACTCAACCTCATGCCTTGCAAATCTTCTAAAAATTTCATAAAATTAACTTTCAGATGGGGAATTCCCTCAGTAGCTTTCTGGATATCCTCCGGTGTCCATGGTCTCCATACTAAGAGAGTTGGGTCCTGCCCTGCCTGTCCTGCCTGAGGATTTGGGACCTCTATAAGCGGACACATTTCTTCCTCATTCTCATCCTGTAGGTTTCTCTCTATTTGATATGATTCTGCGTCCCCATGTATTTTACGTGCTCGGGACCTAGTTTCAATAGTATCTCTAACAAATGGTTGTGGTCTCCCTGAGACAACAGGATAACGCAGAGGTGGACCAGCCTGTCCACTCGCTTCATATCCTGAAAAAGGCAATGGAGGGGGAAGGGGAGGAGGAGCTGTTGCTATAACTATGTTATTATCTTCTTTGTCTAAAAATAATGCTTTTGAATTTTTAGTCTTCTGTTCCCTACGGTTTGCTTCCTCAATCTACCTGTGTACCTGAGGAATGCCTAATTGGTGTTGCTTTTTTGCCTGACCTCCGCATCGGATTTAAGTTGCTTAAGGAGTTTAACCAGTGAAGTTTTATCTAATTTACCATCAAATTCATATTTGTTAACCCACTTCGTATAATACCTAACATTATCAGAACGTTGTGATTGCATATATTTTGCGTCTTCGGTTAGGGGCGGATCTCGTGATGTTTTAGTGCACTGATTTCCCATGTTAAAAGAAAATGTTACGTAACCCTTCTTATCACGTGGTACCAAAGTTCCTTTCACAGTTTATCTAGAATAACTGCCAACCTTATTCTGTTATCCTGATCTATGACCAAATATACAGTAATTCCTTTTGTCCCTGATCTGCATAACAAATCTTGACAACAATATTTACTGTAACCTAGTCCCTGATCTAAAACAGAAAAAAGGCGAAAGTCTTCCTACCTGAGCCTCCGGTATTGAGCCGTCCAGGATCGACTCTTCGGCCACAGATCAGAAAGTGGCCAGCCTCTTTAAACGACAATTCAGTCGGAGGTCTTTTCATCCAAGAAGAACCATTTCGGTAACTTCTCCTGCGCATTATTCGACCACCGGTAGACTCTGATCTGCAGCTGTCAGAGGGATTTCTGGCTAAGAAGGACCAAACTGTCAAATAAAATCAAGAGATCAATACACAGGAGGTTCAGGTTCAAAAGTTTACTAGTGTACACCAGGAGGCAAAAAACGTACAAGTACAGAATTTTGTCTGACATGAAACAGGAAGTACACAATTTTTATAGTTTTACATTCAAGTTGTGCCCACCTTACTGACGTGGTTAGTCACAGGGCATCTACATCACTTTAGCTTACAGTATTCTATTCATTAAATAATGCTGATGCTGTATATTTTAAAAAAAGTTTTCCTCTGGTAACAATACGGCCTTGCTCACCACCTGGTCAAACATAATGTCTTTCGGTAAAGTTACTTCTCCAAGGTTTCAGACTGGTTTGAATACAATAGCAGATTCAGTCTTCTAATACACTTCTTTGTTCCTCTGTAACATTTTCCCAACAGCTGCGTGTTATCTAGTAATGCATACACAAGGCCAAATCATCCCAGCAGGAAAGAGGAGAAGATTTCATTATTTCACATATTTAATTTACTGACCCAGCAGATAATCACTTGTGAAAAGCATAAACATTAAAACTTGCTGTGCTAGCAGCTGCCAGGGTCAGAGGCCAACTTGATACAAGGCACACTGCAGTTTCAAGAACTTCTTGCAATTATACATGAATTCATCTCTTGGTTATATCATTAATAGAATAAAATGCATTACATACTACTTTGCTTTTAAAACTAGCACTTCACATATATTCAAATACATATTTCTCTAACAATATATATATATATATATATATATATATATATATATATATATACAGAGAGAGAGATACATCTACATGTATATCTACATATGTGCATACATACCCACACACACACACACACACATATATATATATATATATATATATATATATATATATATATATATATATATATATATATATATATAGATATATAAAATATATGTATACATAAATATATGGAAATCTATGACAGCTACAAACACATGCAATTAGAGGGTCATGCTGCTGCACACTAGATGTCTACATCTAAAAATGCACTCACTGGACGTATTCCTTAAAATGGGGAACTATGGTTAAAAGCAGCAGGAAGCACCCCTGCATGACCAGCCTATTACCCATTCCACAACTCTTGGCTGCAGAACTGTGATTGAAGCTCCAAAAGTGGTGGTGTTTCCATATTCATTAAGGAGGCACACACCTCCTGAATGCTAGACCAAATTAGGCATTACAGATCCTGCAGGCATAGCTAGCATTGGGTAGGACAGTGGTTCAGTTCTTAGCCTGCTTTAGGTCCCTAAACATGTCACAACACTCACACTCTATGCCCCTAAACACCCTGGAGTATAATATTGCCCTACCTAACACTCACATACTGTTTGACTTCAACTACCCCACCATTGACTGGGAAAGCTACTCATGCACCAATGCACATGCCTATCACATCGCCCTGGTCCTTCCTAACATGGGCAACTGTTGCTCAACACCAGTACTCAACTCCCCCTTGTTATATCTGAACACAAATTAATCATCTTTCTAAATCCATGGCCCTCCCACCCCACTCCTGCACAGGTAACAATGAAAAGCCTTTCCAAAGTTGAATACGGCCTCATAACAACAGAGGTGGCTAACCTCATGGCAGCCATGCAAATGAAGACTAGGTGCATGACAGCTAAATCAAACATTAATGCACTATGAACACGTACACAAATGCATGGGTACTGCCATGCCCACTGCAACCAGGACCCTCACCTCCAAAAAAGGAAGTTGATCTGGTGATTCCCTGCCATACTGAAACTGTACAACAGAAGGAGGGAACCGATATGGAATAAGGTGAAGTCCCAAGACTGGAAATCAACCTTTATCAGCCTCAATTGAAGGTTGAGATCCCTCATCAAATACTACAAAGTTAGCTGTGAGAATAGAAGTGGAGCAGATAGTGAAGACAACCACAAGGCCTCATACAGTTATGTAAAGAATCTCCATGGCAACAGCAAGATATGCGCTGAACTACTAGACAATGGCCCAGACTGAGCCAACAAATAATGCCAATATACTGGCTGGCATCTTGAGTGCAAACATTACCCCTCACCCCCCCCAAGGGGCTAATCACAATACAAATACACTGTCAGGCACCCAGTATTACTACAGCACAGGTTAAAACACAACTGTCCAAGGCCAAGAATACAGCTTCTATGGGACCCATGAATATCCCTGGCTGTGTTCTACATGAACTACAGAGTGACCTGACACCTTACCTGTGTGCCCTGTTCAAGCAGAACCTCACCTCAGGCGTTGTCCCTATTAAGTGTACACTGCTACAGTCACCCCTCTCCACAAACAAGGTGCAACTACAGACCCTGGGAAATACTGTCCCAAATGCCTAACAAGTCTATTATGCAAAGCTATGGAATGCATCATCATGCACCTAATAAACAGGGATATGGGAATCTGCAGACTCAGGATCCCACACAGTTTAGTTTTGTGAAGGGTAGGTTATACCTGCTCATTCAACCTGGTCATCTTCTTGGTGTCAGTCACCTGAGCCATGGATGAAGGCAAGGTGACACATACAGCCTACATTGATCTGGCCAAAGCCTTTGATAACATTCCCCACTCACTAACTAGGTGTGAAGAGAGGCACAAACACAGGGGTAGATTGGACATACTACTGTCATACTCTGAGACAGTTGCTGATGTCACTGGGTTTGTTGTAACGTCCTTTATGAGGAACATGACGTCGGTAATCCCAATAGATATGAGCATTTATTGACTGCATTCCCCAGAGTCCACAACTGATTTACCAAGGACACTAACTGTCTGGTGAACACACAAAACATAACAGGCAGACATGTGGCCAGTCTGTGGACAGCGTGCCAGTGGAGAGGTATGTCAGAGACATATTACTGTGAGTTGTGATGTCACACACTAAATGCAGGTCCACACAAACCCTATCAATCCACTGTGTGTATAACAGCACTGATGACATAGAATCTGTTCACAAATCTGGGGATATGTCCCCCCATGTTAGTTGGCTGCCTCCACATGTCCTGTCCTGTGACATATTGCCACCCACTGTATGTGAATCTGTAGGCCACCACCTCTGTAATGTCCCTCACACAGGCAAGGAAATAGGGCAAGGCCCACATTAAGGAATGCCCCATATGTCAGAACTAGCAGCAATGTCCAGACCCACAGCACAATACAATGTGGGCACCTACATAGTGGTATGGCTGTAGCAATACCTGATATCTACACATCTGTACAGAGGACATACAGAAAGTAGATAGCCAACAGGTTATGTATTATGATGAATGTTTTGAAAGATACATGTCTGAAACTGAAAGGTATGCCATTACTACATGATAGCAGTCCTCAATGACATGTCCAAAATATATAGTAGTCTACAGTTAATATCAACATATCAGCTCAATATCAGATGGGAGATATATATAAACATACAGCACAAACACCAAGAACACAAGATACTCAGTACTCAGAGTCCAGCTTTGCATGAAGGGGTGTATGGTTCCAGTACTACAATCTGCAATCTACTCTTATTTGAAAAAGCACTGTTAAAAGTACTAACATAATGATACCATATGTGTTAAACTATTTCTGTCAACCATTGCACTGTAGCTGGTGTAACATGCAAGTGTGACTGCATATAAACTGGGATACTACACATGTATGAAACAAATTCAAAGAGAAAAGATTGTGGTACTACCCATGTATATCTAGGTGTCCGATACAGTATACTCACACACTTGCTACTGTAATGACAGCACATAGAAGCATGTTATGTACAGCAAATTAAATACACTTATTAAAGATGTCATTACCCTGCTATTTTATCAGACTAGAATGTGATTACTGGTTACCAGGGCTAAGCTATGCTTAGCAGGTGTAAGCATTGTTTAAATGTAAATGCTAAGCAGATTTTTGCACTGGTAAGAGAAGCCTACACGGTGTAAGCACCTTTTCATTTAACTGTACATTAGCACCACTTGCCATCATGCACACACACCCAAATCTGCTCAACACTGCCTGAACCACTCAGTATCCAACAGTTCTTCTTCTGCCTAGCAACAAAATAAAGAACCCATGCAGGTTTTGAACCCAGGACATAGCCTATGCAATTTACTAGTAAGCCACTTCAACTGTACTGCTTGAGGATGTTTTCTCAAACACCCTTCTTTATAGCCAGTTTAGAATAGGGAAGAGACAAGTGTGCAATTAGGAAGAATTGGTATATATAAATATATATATATATCTGACTAGAAACATACATAGAGAGAGAGTGAGATATGTAGGGAGATCCATATATGTGTACAACGATATATAGATAAATTACCAATAAATGCTGAGGTATACATATCTATCTATCTATATATATATATATATATATATATATATATATATATATATGCACACACACACATACATAGATATATATACATACAAACATGCATACATATACGGATATATATATATATATATATATATATATATATATATATATATATATATAATATATATATATAAATGCA
Organism: Protopterus annectens; assembly: GCF_019279795.1. Taxonomy (NCBI): domain Eukaryota; kingdom Metazoa; phylum Chordata; order Ceratodontiformes; family Protopteridae; genus Protopterus; species Protopterus annectens. Next base: position 390,330,262 of record NC_056743.1, on the reverse strand, counting down.
TACATGTCCCAAAATGCCCATACAAACATACGCTGCTGATGGACCACCCGCACTGGGGCAGCATGCACACTTCAATATAAAAGCAGCCATGGCACACATCTACCCTCCACACAGTCCAAATAAATAAGTGAACAGTACACTGCTACAAAATCATGATAGGCTATACACAATGGCCAGACATACAACAACCTGTTAGCAAAACAAATAAAATATCTGAACATAGCAAAGGAAAATACAACCATCCAGTAATTCACACATCTTTATTATACTCTGCTGTCTTGGCCAAAACCTTCAAGGAGTAAACATTACCAGAAATAAATGCCTTAATCACAAGAAGCAATTAACACCTAATTACATAATTGAATACACAGCCTCCAATTACACATGTCATTTAACCCCCTGTGGGATAAAGTATTACAATTAATATTAATACATTGAGTCTGTACATAACAATTGTCCTTTTATGAATGTTTCATCACACTGAGGAACAGCCATTTTCAGAAACAGTACCCCGAGACCCACTACTATCCCCTTGGAATGATTTATTCAAATGTACAGTTATAGAACTGACATTTTATTAATAATACATCTGATGTTCTAACAGCCTAGTTTTAAAATATGTGTTACTGTCCCCCACAGAAAATATGTCACAAGGCCATCAAAGAGCATTCTCTATACACCTATCTCTTGAATGTACAGGCTTCAGCATGTTTCTCAGTCATTCCCCTCAGCAGGAATTACAGCACTAAATAATTATAGACCAGTATACATATCCACCTATTACTGTATGACATCTGGACAAAGCCTGACATAACCGGTGGACAGAAGCCCAAACACATGGCCATACATGAAATATTACTGTTACACACTGAGAAAGTTGCTGATGTTACAGGGTTTGTTGTAACTTATCTTTTCTGAAGGATATAAAGTCAGAAAAACAAATGGATGTTACCATCTACCTAATGCAATAACCAGAATATGCTACTGATTTGCCAAGGACAACACCTGTCAGGGGAACAGCCCATATATAACAGGCTAGCCTGTGGCCATTATGTAGATGGCCTTACAGTTGAGAGTTATGTAGAGACAGAACTTTGTCAGACTGAAACCCATGAAGAAGTAGCATGTGCAGACAAACCCTGTTAAACTAGCAGTATTCCAAACATATAAGAGCGATACTCATATTCTGCTCCTAAGTTTTGAACCTTCCCCACTATTTAATTGGCTTGTTTCCACAAATCTTGTTGTAAGGGGTTGTAGCTCACACAACTCCAGGATGTCATCCTCACAAGTAATGGAAAGAGCCAACGCCCACATGGAGTACTCATTTATAGGAGTGTGTTGCCATGACATTGGCTATTGGAAGAACTACACAGCTGCTCTGCATGCAATTAGCAAGTGGGGAACTCCAGTAGGTGCACAGACTATCAACTGGTCATGAGCATCACCTAAAAAAGCCATGCTGCCACCTATTCAAAACAGCTATATCCCTGTAGTGCACAGAGAGAGAGAGAGAGAGAGAGAGAGAGAGAAATAACAAATGAAACACAAAGTGGAAAAGAGAAGAAAGAAAAAAGTAAATGGAATGTGTAAGCAAGTAACTGAATGTAGTACTTGGTCTGTAATAATGGGAAATATGATTTGGAGGAATATATATACCAACAAGGCATGCTGTACTAATGTTCTGCTAAACAGCTGCTATGACCATAACATCTGGCCCTTTGCAGAGGGAGATATTATAGACACACATCTCAACAGTGCAGATCTTCACAGAATGTTCACATTTTACCATCATGTATTTTTGTCTGTTCCTCCGGAGATCTGTACTTTTCTGGCAAATAACAGTATTGAAGTCATCAGTTAATGAAAAACATTTGAGTTTAAGACTCCACATCCTTAAGAATATTCACCATAATGCTAAATGTTTCATTTTATGAACTTCCTATGTTTGTAACAGGTATATTTAAAATCTGTCCCTATTTATCCCCCCATCATTTTAGGCATTGTCCAGATGTGATGCTCTGAGAGGTTGTGAGGTGGGATCACAGCTCATGAGCCTGACTCACCTGGGAAAGAACAACTCATATATGACAACCACAGGGGTGTCTGTCAAACAGTTGTAACTGTGCCACTGTTAGGCCAGTTAATGAGATGTTTGCCATATCCATGTTACCTGTGATTATGAGTATGACACATGTTTGCCCTGTAAAGCTAAGACACCTATAGAGGGCGTGTGCATAGTAGAGTACTGTTGCAGACATGTGTGTTGAACTGCATGTGATATACTGAATTAATAACATTCAACTGTACAGTGTTCTGCTGGACAATAAACACATTTGTGACTGATATCTGTAGTCACATACCCATATAACTGTGTTATGTCAGCCAAACCATTGGCAGGTCTGTGAGCAATGGCATTGTAACATAATAGCCTACTTATGACTGTTGGACATCTTCCAGGTTATCACAGTGATGTCAAATCCTACTGTGCAATCAACGTACTAATGTATAGTGCAGCTATATTAATGCAGTATCAATACTGATGTGCCCTGTGACATCCATTTATGTATGCCATTGTCCAGATGTACTGCTGTAACAGCTTGAGAAGTATGATTGAGCAGCAAGACTGTAACTACAGTGTGCCATACTAACATACAACAGAAATGTATACCAGGTATCCCCTGAGCACATGTATGTATGCTTATGTTCAGCTGGAAGGCACAAAACTATATCACATGGGTTTCAAGCATTCAGGTACATAGGTTGTGCATGTTGCACATGTGTGTAATATCAGTGTCAGTGCATACAACAGACAGAAATGTGTACAGCTACTGGTTGTTGCAGTGCCCTGACACTGTTATGGGTAGTAGCGTAGGCATGATATTCAGCTATTAATCAGAGAAGTGTCCACCTGTGTTATGGTCATCTGTCCATGCCTACCACTACTGGCTATATCAACACCTATGTACAGTGGATATCACAAGTGTACACACCCCTGTTAGACTGCCAGGTATTTGTGCTGTATGACAATCAGACCACAGAAGATAATTTCATAATGTTTCTCATCTTTATATGACCCCTAATTTGTACAATTCCATTGAAATACTATCAAAGGTGTTTCTAGGAAGGTAACCAACTATTGCCAAGTGAAGATGTGCCATGATGTTAGAGTCCAGACCAAGACGGATGAATGCTGTAACCATCTCAAGATGTGCATACACAACATATCAGTTTAAGGGTGTGCACACTCATTCAACTGGCTTATTGTACTGAGTATTATTTCCATATGTTTTCACAGACTCAGTTGTTATGTTTTCAATTGAATTGTACAGGCTATAGGTCGCCCTACAGGTGGGAATTGTTATGGAATGAATTATTGTGGTGTCATGTTCCAATTGCAAAAATACCAGGCAGTGTATCAGGGGTTTGTACCCTTCATATCCACTGTAGCTCTATGGACACAACAGTACCTGACCTGTATATCCCACCTCCACCAAGGTAGAGTAATCCCGTTTGGTGGACAGCAGCAATACACAAATCACATGATAGGTTGCTACATTGGTTGTACAGGGACCCATAGGTGCAGGCAACAACTTTGAAGCAAGTCCACCTATATCTGAGCAAGCATGCATGTTCACAGGTGATGTTCTGTAAGGTTGACTATAACTATGACTATGAATCAGACATATCTACACAACCAAGGACAATTGCAACCATGTCTCCACATATGTTGCAAGTTTCAGATGAAATATCACAATTCACCCTGTACTGGGGGTAAAGAACACCTTATACACACATGCCATGGATATAGGCAACCTGCATCACACAGGTTAGGTGGGAACATTGCCACCATGTCCACCCTAGTTGTACATGGAGATATGCACATCAACCACACTCCTCCCCTTAGCAATGGTGAGCATGTACATATTGCCTACTGATGGCAACAACAGCATATCTCCATGGGGCATAATAACATCAGTGTTTACCTCCTGCATGAACTCAGGCATGTGTTCAGAGCTCCATTACACACCACGGTCAAACACAGACCTGCCACTATACACACACCATCCACATGGAAGATGACCACTGTCAACCCTCTACAAAGAAATGAATGGAGGATAGAGGATTATGCAATCAAGTGTCCAGCATTGGGGGAATACAATAGCTCAGTGGCAGGCATATACAGCAAGCTGCTATAGCCATGATAGCATGGATGGTTTTGGTGTAGTCTGGATTATTTGCAAGTAAAATCCACTGTTGATGTGAATTTTGACAACCGTATGAGGTCCTGTGACCTTTTCTGTTTGTCTTCCAGGTAACATGCAGAATGCTCGCCTACCAGCATTTTCTGTTGGGGATTGGACATTATGCCCTGTCATGTGGGTGGAGAGCAGAAGATATGCGGGAGAGGACTACCCTGTGGTCCACAGGGTAAATGATACTGGCCTGCACAGCAGAACTTTTGAGCATGTGCAGCATCAGGCCACCAACCTCAAATGCCATGTCCATCAATGGGCTGCTGCTGTAGCGAGGGACCAGCTAGCCACAGGTGAGGGCCCAGCCATCCAGCCCCCACTGACACCCATCAAGGAGCTCCTCACCACATTTGGGCCACACGCCGAATGCACAAGCCATGACACTGAGGGAAGCATTATGGAGGTGGGTTGCACACACACACTGGATGAGGAGCGTGCAGGTAAGGGCCCAGTGGGGATTAGTACACTAATGTATCAGACATACATGTATCTGTATTGTATCTACATGCATGTGTCAGGTTCAATTGCAGTTGTGGATGGGGTTTTCTAATGCACAGAGGTGCACATCTATGGTGTGGATAGGACATTGTGTATTATTATGGTTAGTACTGTAGATGTGCAGACATGCTGCATCCATCCTATACCAAGGCCACATGTGCGTCTGCTGACAATAACTCCCTCTCACAACTACCTAGGACCCCCTGGTCTGCATATGGGATAGTAGTCTGAACCTGGTGAGTATTACATTGTTCTGTTGTTGCCTGGCAATACACTAGGCATGTGAAGCGCATGCAATTTACCATTCACACAACCATCAGTAATAGCTATATTGCTTTATGTAATAGCTATATTGCTTGTTGTGCATGTTCACTTGTGCTGGGGTTAACTGTATTGTATCACAGTGGTCACCACTGGGGCCTATCTGACATGAATTCAACATTCCTGTAGCATACCTCACAACTTGTCAGTTCCAAGATGTCTGGACAGCAAGTTGTGCTGGACAAACGGCCTAAGGTAAGGTCATGCGTGACACATTACTGGTATACAGTGGATATAAATTGTGTACACACCCCTCTTAAGATGCAAGGTGTTCCTGTTACATACTAATTAGGACCACAATATGACAGTCCACACCTATTCCAGCCTTTTAATGTGACCCATAACAGGTACAGTTCACTTGTAAAACCAAGCATCTTTACTTGTGTATTGCATATTGCACCTACAAGGCAGGCCACCTGTGAGGGTGGCAGATGTCCTATCAGCATTATGTTTCAGTCAGGTATGATACCTCATGCTGCCATATATGTCAGTACACTCACTGTGGTCTATTTGGCTATAATATCACATACACGGGCATTAAGGCACACAGACAACTTCCGACCACGTATAGTTTTCATATATATGGATATTCCAGACACATCTGTACAGAGAACTGTACAATGGCTTAACCTGCTGAAGGTGAAGCAGATGCTGTTACCACACTATATAAAATAATGGCAGCGGGAGGTGGTCACCAGCCGTGTATTGTATACACATCAAAATGGTATAAGCCACACATGATATGATCCTCACACACACACACAAACAGCCCTGGGCAGTGTACTGCTGTCACCAGAATGATGCTGTGGTACTATCAACAGATGGTTGACTGCAACACTGGCTTACATGTTATGTGTCATTCTCAGGGGATCCAGAACCTCTCTGCTTGAGATGGCATGATTGATAGAACCCAATGACTTGCCATGGATGTCCTACATCTGTCACAGCTGGGTTGCCAGGTACTGGATATGTGTCTTGCCACCCCTATGGTGCCTTATTAGGCAGTTTTCCTAATGTTATTACCACCATAACAACTACACATGTATGCAATCTGAGGGTCATGCTGCTCAACAGTGGACATCTATCAGGATGCAGTCACTCATAGCAGTCCTTGGAGTAGAGGACATATGTCTGCTGTAATGGAGAGGTGGTTCACAGCAGCAGACAGCAGACCTGCAGTATCAGGCTATGATGTATTCCATAGCTGTCAGCCCCCAAACATGGACCACACCACATCTCCACAGGTAGTGTTGTCTCCATATTCATTATGGATAGGAACACCTCCAGACTGGTATCCCACCATAATGCATTGGAGGTACTTCCAGTACAACTGCCTTGGGGTAATAGTGCAATCCAGACCATAGCCTCCTATGGGTCTACATCTATGTCCCTAGACTGTCAATGCACATTCCTCAACACCCTGCCATCTATGATGGTCCAACACAACACTGACATAGTACGAGTCTTCAACTATCCCTCCATCACCCGGGGAATGTAGCCAAGCACCAGTACAGTGGTCCAACACTTCTGGAATTCATCATTTCCATTACCCTAGACCAGCTCATGCTGACCCCTGGTAGAGGATGCAACAACCTTGACCTGTGTTGACCACTTAAATATGGGACCATTGCTCATCCCTAAATGTCACTCCTTGCATGGTGAGATTCACACAGGCTGTAATCAACATGGAACTCAACATGTCAGTCACCCCCCCCCCCACAAAGATAACCACCTGGCAAAACCTCTCCAAAGCTGACTTTGCAGCCATGAAAACAGGGGTTGATGTCTACACTGCACCTGTGGCAATGGGACATAGCTGCATGACTGTGGAATCATACACATAGGCGCTATACAAATTGGTACATGAATGCATGGTATTAGCCAGAGCCAACAGAACCCAGCCTCTGTCTTCCAAACACTGGAAGACAATGTGATGGTCTCCTGCCATTACTAAAGTGTGCATCAGAAGGAGGACACTGTTGCAGGGAAAGGTGGTGTCCCATGATTGTTGAACTCCCTTATTAGCCTCAAACACAACTTTGGATCCCTCATGGAATCCCTGGCAGGCATCTTTGGCAGCAGACATGTAGCAGACACTGACGACAATCACAACAGCCTTTGATAGTTACATCAACAACATCCACAGCATTAAACATAAGTGCTGCAAGTTACTGCACAAAGCTAATACCTATCCTGAGACAACAGATATTGGTCACAGTCTTGGCAACACATTCAGTGCCAGCTTTACCCTTCTCTCCCTCCACAAGTGAAGTGCTGAGTGAATGTGTTCTCACATGCTGTATCCCATTTCCATTCTAGGCATGTGTGTGTGTGTGTGTGTGTGTCACCAGGATGTGGCCTTGCAGCAAGGCCACAGGTTATGGCAGTGTGGTGACCCATCCACCATGTCATAGGCAGGGTACATTATATGCACGGTAATCCACGGTCTGTAACACATTAATTGCATATGCCTCACAGGTTATAGGGCTGAGGGTTGTACACAGGTATATGTTGATGTACAACATCTGTTGTAGTATGGAGAATGGTACATGTTCTGCTTTGGACACACGTCCAATTGCTAATACCCACAGCCACAGGGGATATTCATCAACCAAACACAATGGGATTACTATTCACACACACACACACACACACACACACACACACACACACACACACACACACACACACACACACACACACTTGCCAGTACTGAGATCCATAGGTTCATTGCTTCATAGGTGTGTAGTAGGTGAATGGGCCTGAAGGCTCTACAAGGCTAGCCCAAGGGAATACCCTGGCATCAGGCCACATGAAAATAGTCTCCAGTGTGGCTCAGGAGTATAGTTACTGGAGAGGTCCCCAGGGGTAGGTATTGTATTCCCCATCCACTTATCCAGATTTCTATTGTGGGTGGCCAGTGATGTGCACTGCTTCCCATGTATGTGATCTATATTCCATGACATGGACAGTGCCTGGGTTGTGCACATGTCCCATATGCATGTTCTTTGATGTGTGGAAGTGTGCTTGAGGTCTCTGGGGCATGTTGTGTGGACAGGTTAATATCTTCTGATGTAGCATTCCTGAGTTTATTTGGTAAGATTTGACTATGTAACTGAGATAGTGTTTGCACCTACATTGACAGTATGATATGGGTACTCAATGGAGTTAGTGGTGTCTGCCCATACAGGGCATGTGTATAAGGCATGGTATTCCCTTTGTGGGGCACATTTGCATACTCTACAGTTGTTGCAGGCATCCAGTGGGGAACATGGCAAAAGGGCCACTTTTCACATTGATTGGGCTACTGAGGGGATGGAACAGGGTGCCGTGTCCTTTTACTTGCTGGATAACATGCACTAAGTCAGGAGATATAACATATCAAAGTACTTTCTGATGTCAGTGTCACTGTTGTAATCAACAGGCATGTAGTCCATTGCAATCACACCGTGGGTACTATCTTTGAGACAATATGTAGGGGAACTACCAATATAGTGGTTGTTGCCTAGCCAAGTATGTTTGTGTATGATACATGGGTGGCGAGTGGTCTCTGAGTATTAGAAGGGTTGCCTATATTGTTCACTAATCCATACTGCCACGTAGTCATTGCACATGGCACTACACATTTAGGGCTGTGGATTGTCTACACCAACCTCTACCGTGTCTGACAACACACACACACACTCTTGCCACTACTGAGTTTCAAACCCCTACCTAGGTATGTATTGCTGCTACAGTGTACCACATTTATTTCACATGCCATGGAGCTTATCAGATGAATGTTGTCCCTAGGTACTTCTAAGGAGAGGAACATCACCAGCCCTTGTAAATACTGACATTGGATGATGTAGTGGGTGAGAGATGCCAAAAAATATTTTACCCTACATACACATTTACTTTTGCCAGGGGTGATGTTTAAACCTCTATTTAACTATCTTTTCAGACCATTATGTTACTCATTTACTACATGCACCACTGACCTTACATAGTTTAGGTTGCCAACAGGTACTTCTTTTTTTTTTCAAAACAGGTTTATTGTTTTAACATATAAGAGAAATATCATAACAATTTTATACAAGTAATTAAAAATAGGTATTATTATAATATTCAACAAAACAACTAAAGTATTTACAAAGACATCCACTACAATCAGATCAATTAATTAAACTAAAATACCATGCTATTGAAATTAAAACGTTTTTAACAAATTTTGTAAATTATCCCATACAATATAATAAGATGTTTTTCTATTTGTTCTTGTCCTAATTGTGTTTATTTCCATATGGCACACTATATTCATAACATTTTTAAATTCATTGAACGAAGGAGGTGTATCTGAAATCCAATTTCTAGTTATTATTTTCCTAGCCACTGCTAGAATAGACCATAACAAGGGAAGCTTAACCTTTTAACACTTTGAGGTACAGGTGTGTTGAATAATATAAGAGATTTAGAAATAATGAAATTATCTGTAAAAAGAGCCTGCAAAAATTCATTAATTGACTTCCAGTATTCTTTCAATTTTATACAGTCATAAAACATATGAGCCCAGTCAGCATTAATTTCTACATTACATCTCTTACATAAATTATCTTTATTATTTATTTTATTCATCATCAAAGGTGTATAAAAGATCTATGTAAAATTTCCATGTATAAAGTCTCCAGACAATGGAAGACGTAGTTCTATAAGCAGATTCCAATATATATTGTTCATCTTGTTGATTTGGTGGGTCCCCAGTAATAGAAGTGAAATAATTCCAGTATGAATCTACACTGTAAAAAGTTTCTTGTCTGATACTTTTATGTATGTATGAAAGTTTACCTTTATCAGAAACTTTATGTTGTAAATTTAATATCAAGTAATCAATCAGTGTTGGAATAGATTCTTTAACTGTTATAGACGTTAGATCTATTTTATTAATGAGATGTTGTCTAAAGATCTGAACCTCTAACCAGCAAGTTTCTCTTAGATCAAATTCTTGTTTTAAGAAATCTAGATTTTTAACTTTATTATCAGATATCAACTGATACCAGTACTTTAGATCATTATCTATAGCTAAATGAGTTCCTTCAGAAGTAGATGACAAAAGCATACCCTGAGTATACATTATAGGGAATACAATAAAATTCCATTCCCTATACTTAGGGTGCATGAATATAAAGTTACGATAACTAATAATAATATTTAATGGGTAACAAACCATATGTTTAGGTGTAATAGGTGAAGTACAAAATTCCTTTAGTAACCATAACATGGAGTTATTTACAATCATATTTTTATGTGTTAAGGAGATTTTCATGAAGTGCATACTAATTAGCTCCCAATAATCTTTCCATTTTGTGACATATGACTGATCTATTAATAAAGTAATAACTTTTACAATAGAAGAGATAGTATATAAATTAAAGTCTGGAAAAGAAATACCCCTTGAGACCAGCTATTAGTATGTTTCTTTAATGCAATCCTAGGTCTATTAGGTGCCCATAGGAAATTTAACATTAGTGTATTCAGTTTCTTGATAATTATTTTTGTAGGTGGAAGTATTATTGATTGTATTAAGTATAAAATCTTGGGGAATATTATCATTTTAATAATTGTAAGTCTCTCCTCCATAGTAAAAAACATATTATTCCAGGTATTAAAAGATTTTGTATATTAAGAAAACAGGTATTATAATTATTATATATAATAGATTTAATATCTTTAGATAGTATTATACCTAAATAAGTTATCTGACCTGAATTGGGTACATATTTAGTAAAATCACTAATGAGAATATTTTTCGTGTATATATAGGTAGTATTTTAGTTTATTCTTCATTGAATATTAAACCAGAAATACTTTTAAAATTCATCATTTTATCAAATAGAGACTGTATAGAAGAATTAGATCCTGCTGATGTAATTAGAACATCATCTGCAAAAAGTTGAATTTTGGATGTTGTATTTTCATCTATTTCAAAACCCTCTATGTCAGTACTGTTTCTGATCAAATTAGCCCAAGGCTCCATTACTAAAGTGAATAATAGTGGAGAAAGTGGACATCCTTGTTTTGTACCTTTAAGAATGGGTATTTTTTTGTGAAACATATGTTCCTACCTTAATATAAGCCAACGTTCCTTTGTATAAACGCTCAATTAGATTTACAAATGCATCTGAGAAGTTTGTGCACTTCATTAAGGTAAACAGATAGTCCCAACTTACTGAATCAAATGCTGAACTTATATCAAGACTAATAAGTGTTAAATCTTTCTTTTTCCTATTTGCAAAATCTATAAATGTTAAAGTTCTTCTTATATTATCAAAAGTATTTCTATTTACAATGAAGCCTGTCTGATATATATCTATAATGCCGGGAATGATTGTCTTCAATCTATCAGCAAAGATACTCATAAACATTTTATAATCAACATTAAGTAATGAGATGGGCCGATATGAAGAACATCTAGTTGGATCTTTATTAGGTTTTAAAATTGGCGAAATAAATGTATATTGCCAAGATGGGGGGGTTATTAACTCAGTCTGGGCCAAAATAAAAACCTTATGTATTAATGAATATGTACTTTTAGAAAGGATTTTATATATCTCTGGTATAATACCATCATTACCCGGTGCTTTGTTTGATTTAAGCTTATTTATTTGTGTAATAACTTATGTATATGAAATACTCTTGTCCAATAGTTTAATCTGTTGTTTATTAAGCTTTTTATTCATGTTTGTGGTTATAAACTCCTTTATTTTATCTTTAGGTTCCATGTTAATGTTATTATGGTTAATTTTGTGAAAGTGATTTCTAAATTCATCTAGTATTTCTGGTATACTAGAAACATTCTTCTTTTTCCTTAGAGAAAAGATTTCTTTGATATGGTTTTGTTTATTCAACCTTTTTGTTTTATTTTTAAGTCTATGTAAGTATTTGGGGCTTATTGAATAAGACAAAAACTTGTATTTCTCTAAAGTTATTTTAACTTTATGAGTTAAAATTTCTTTGTATTTCTCATTTAGTTTGTTTATTTCTTCAATAACTTTCTTGTCCATAATATTTTCTTTATTATTATGTTTATAAGAGTCTAATTTACTTTGAATATCAAACAATTCCTTATCCCAAGATTTCCTTTTATTATTATACCATCCGATACTTTGTCCATATAGATATGATTTTAAGGCATCCCAAACATAAACAATGGAGACTTCAGGAGTATTATTTATGTCTAAAAAATGTTTTACTTCTGAAAGTATATATTCTTTATAGTCTTTTAGTTGAGTTAAGTATGCTGGTATCCTTTTGATCTGAACATTATGAGTATTTTTTATCATGAATTCAAAAACAATTGAATTATGATCAGATATAGGACATGAAATGATTTTGGAATTAATTAAATCTGTTGCCATCTGGTTAGAAATAAAGACCCTATCTATTTTTGAATAAGTTTTGTATCTGTTAGAAAAAAAGGTGTATGGTAATGATTTTAAATCTATCTGATTATTAATATCATTCAAATGATAAGAATTAGCAAAATCATTTAAATGTTTTGCATTAGATGTAATTCTTCTTTTCCCTATAGTGGTAGTACCACTTTCATGTAATATACAATTAAAGTCACCAGCTAAAATAATATCTCCTATAGAGAATGATATGATCTTATCAAGATGATGTTTCACTGTATTAATACCAATTCCAGGTATCCAATATACATTAATTAAAGTGTAAGTCTTCCCATTAATTTGTATTGTAACCATACAAAACATTCCTTTGTCATCCTGATAAGACTTAATGGTTTTAGGAATGGGCATACTTTTATTCCATAAAATAGCCACTCCTCTTTTTTTCTGAGTGTGCTCTGAACTAACCAATACTGTATATTTGTTGGTGGCTAGTTTATCAATATTTTTTTTCATGAGATGGGTTTCTTGCAGGAAGACTAAGTTGGCCTTATGTAAATTAATGTATCTTATTAGACTTGCCCTTTTACATGGATTATTCAATCCATTAATGTTTAAAGAAATTCCTTTTAAATATGTCATTTGGCATTTTTAAAACTTAAGAATCTTATGATCAAAATAACAAATAACAAGATAAGTAATGTTACATCTCCTCCTTTAGGTGTACCTTTAAATATAGCTGTATTTATTGAATCTCTTATGGGATTTCGTATAGGATTCAATTTTGTTTGTAGTGACAATGAATGTACAAAATATATTGTGGATGTCAAAACTATATACAAATAACAATGAACAAGTGAAAATAATGTAAGGATTAAACCTTGCATCCAGCCTGGAGTTAGAAACTCCAACTTAGAGTAGTATTTACCACTCAAGTTAACGCCCTACCCTAAGCAGCAGTACCTCAGCTACCACCTTATCAATTTAATACTAGTTATATTTAACTGAGGTTAACAGTTTTCAATTCAATTATCTAGCAAGACAAGACTACACATTTGGTAAAACAGCATCATATAAACTAAAATAAACCTTTTTTTTTTTTTTTTTTAAACTGTTCATACTACTATATACATCCATGTAATATAAAACACTTGTATTCAAATAGCATTCAAATAATCTTGATGTTAGAAATCAAGAGGAGAGAAAATAAGTTCTAACATTCATTTAAATCAAAAACTTTGGCTAATATAATTCAGACATTACATATATTAAGATGCATCTATTTTCTGTCATGTAAATGCAATTAACAGCTTCCAAAAAACCTTGAATTGCTTGTATATGAGCATTTACTCAAACTCATTATTGTCAATAGAATAAAATATTGTATTCATAGAAATTGTTATAAATCATACTGCATAGTTATGCAGATTCTCAGAAACACTTATATACATATATACATACACACACACACACACACACACACACACACACACACACACACACACATACATATATATATATATATATATATATATATATATATATATATACATATACACACACACACACACACACACACACACACACACACATATATATATATATATATATATATATATACACATACACACACACACACACACATACACATACACACACACACACACACACACACACACACACACACACACACACACACATATATATATATATATATATATATATACATACACACACACACACATACACATATACATATATATATATATATATATATATATATATATATATACATATGCATACACACACACACACACACACACACACACACACACACACACACACACACACACACACACACACACACACACACACACACACACACACACACATATATATATATATATATATATATATATATATATATCTGATCTTACTGAGTTGTGTCCTTACTTAGCACTATCTTACTTGCTGTCCCTACAATAAATCTGTCTGCTTTATACAAAATAATGCACAGCAAACACATTTTAGTAACCAGATTTTACAACCATGCTATACTACTGCTTTAAAATATATCACATGACAATTTCTTCCAGTATAGAGTTATAAAATTATTTATGCTTGTCAATCAGATGAATTAAATGAGTTATAGTAATGTATATGTTTGGAACATAAGTTTTTAACACAGATTATTAAGCTGCTGTTAAGTAGATTTTTAAAAACACTTGAATAAATGTTTCATTTTCTATGCCTTCTAAAATAAGACATTTACTTACTACAAGAAACTGTATCATTTAAATTCATTATAACTGACATATTTTATGAATTATAACATAGATATTTAAGTAATTATATAAAATAACTCACATTTAGATGTTAAAGAGTTCATTTTCCTTCACATAGTTGCATTTTTTATCATTTCTATTTCCTGGTAGAGTGACATTCCTGAATCTGTGATGTGTCAGTGTGATATCTAGGTCAAAGGTGAGACTAGCTGCTTTCAGCTTCTCTGTGAGAATTCTGAGAGTTGAAGCTTTTGAAGTAGCTCATGGACACTGTGCATGAGACAGCCCACATCCCAGATTGTCTCTCTTAACATTTTGGCGGGAAACTTATTAAAAACTAGTGACAAACATTCATTTAGCAGTGTAAATGCATCTAAACATGACAGAACCTTCACAATGTATTTTACAGATTATTACAGCCTCTGTGTAAGTGAAATTAAGCCCAAAATTATTAATAAGTAATAAAACTCAATATTTTTGTCCCAACTCAATTTTTATGCAAATCGTATTATTTACTGTGTCTATATGATCAAAAGCATTTCTATATATTAATAAAGAAAAGAAAAAGAGAGTAGAAAGTAAAAGGGTGTAAGGCAGAAATAAAAAAAATGTAAGAGAAAGCTATAAGAAGTATATACAATGGAATATTACTTACTGTTTATATTAATAGAGTTAAAAATAAAACATATTATTTACTATTATTTAGTTCTAATTATTATTAGTTAAAGCATGACAGATTATTTACAAACAAGCATAAGCAGTGTAATCAATAAAGTATAATTAGGAATAGCATTTGAAGAACATATAAACTTTTTACAAGGAATAAATATGTTATTATTCTATTAATCATATTTTCATTACTCTTCTCTCCCTACCCTACCCCACCCTTTACCCACTACATAATCTAAATAGAATGTCATTGTTTAAACAAAGAAAAGAAGAAAAGAAGAAGAAAAAAAAAGATAAAGAAAAAAAATGTATCAAATTACTGACCTTACTTCTCCTTTTCAGAAAGAGAAACAAGTTGAATCACAACTTGCCATTAAATCTCCAGGTATTTTGACTAGTTATGAAACAAAACATTTCTTTGCACACAGAGAATAACTTTGATTAAATCTTTTTCAAAATATTTGTTGCTTCTTGGAAATGCAGGAACTATATTTAAAAAGATTAATAATGAAATAAAATGATGAGAGAAAAAACATAGAACAAATCATTTGTTTTTAGTCTCTTCTTCTTCTCTGAAGTCTTCCACGAAGTTTCAGTTGCCAGTCTCTTTAATGAAGGACTAGCCCATTCCATTTCTTCTATTTTATCCAAAATCTTATTTTTTTTGATAAACAGTAAAGCAGAGTCTAAGTCATCGAAAATTTTAGGACCATCAGGAAGGAAGATTTTAAGCTTGGCAGGAAACAGAAGGTATGTTTTAAACTGTGCTTTTTTAAGCTCCCTTATTAGTGGCAGAAAAAACTTTTCTTTTAGCTATTACCATGGAAGAATAGTCATTGTCAAAATGCACAGTTTTCTCATTAATCTTAACAGGAGCTATAGCCCAAGCAGATTTAAGAACCATCTCTTTATCAAAAGATGATAGAAATCTAACTATAACTGATCTAGGATAGTTTTTGTTAGAGTTAGTATTAGCTATAGATCTATGTGCTCTTTCGATACCAAAAGAGAATGCTTCTGGTAAGTCTAAAGTTTTAGAGAGCCATGTTGTTAAAAAAGAAGTAATATTGTTACCTTCAATATTTTCTGGCAGTCCAAAAATCCTAATGTTATTGCGCCTAGATCTATTTTCCAGGTCATCCAGCTTTGTTTGTAAATGTGTATTTTGTTTCAGCAGAAACTCAATGTTGATTTCCTCTTCTTGTATTCTATTTTCCATGTCATTCACAGCTTCTTCTATGCCTGTCATCTGGATCTTCTGTTGTTGCAGGTCTATATGTAACAAGTCTATTTGTTTTGTAGTTTTTACTATGAAGGTGTCTATTTTAGTATACATTTTATCCATCTTAGCAGTAAGTTGCTGGATTATAATTATCAGAGACTGAAGTTCTTTCTTGATGCTGGAGTCTTGAGAATTTGTCTTACTGGAACTCATTTCAGACTGATAAACTGACAGGAAAATTTCCAAAGTGATTTCTGACAGGAATATTGTTAAGATTTCCTTTCTTTTTTAGATATAGTTCAAGAACTATATAAAACAAACATATTTAGAAAGAAAATTACTTCAAAAATTAATTTTTTAAGTAATTAATTCCTGTCAGTGTAATGAAATTGGTGGAGCTGAAGAAATCTGCTGCTATCCTGTGTTCATCCTTGGCCACGCCCCCCGCCAACAGGTACTTCTAAGGTGGATGGTATCTGCAGGACTGCTAAAGTCAGGCACTGAGATGTGTACCGTGTGTAAATGTGGCCAAAATCTTTGAGGTACAAACATACATATGTAGATATATGTACACACACAAACACTTGCTAGGGATGAGATTCAAACCCCTACCTATGTAGTTATTGGTACTACATTGTTCCGCATGTATCGCACACACCATGGAGTCTACATGTGGGAGAGCTGTGCAAAGGTATCTTTGAAGGTGAGTGACATCAGCAGCAGTAGGTGTAAGGGAAGTGTTGTAAGTGTGAATAACCACAAAATCAGGTCTCTACAAGGATACACACACACTTTCACACAAACACTCACATTTACACAGTTGCCAGGATCGGAATTCCTACCTAACTAGTTTGCTACACTATAGTACTACGCAGTTATCACAAGCACCACAGAGCTTATATGTTAGAGACCCAGAGCTTATATGTTAGAGACCTGTCCAAAGGTATCTTTGAAGGTGAGTGACATCAGCAGCAGTGCTAAAGGAGGGGTAAGGGAGGTTTAGTGAGTGTGAATGGCCTCAAACACATTCATCTAGAAATACATACACACTCACATACTTTACATTTGACAGGAGTGAGATTACAACTGCTACATGGATACCTATTTGTACTGTAGGGCTACACAGTTGTCACAAGCACCACTGACACTATAGGGCTGAGGGCTAACCAAAGGTATTTCTACAGTGAATGACATCAGCACATCATGTGATGTAGACCAATGGGATGTGTAGTGAGTGGGACAGGCCTCATAATGTGATTCTCTCTGTCGCTGTCTGTCTTTCTCTTCCCCACGTCTGAGTGTGTGTATGTTTGACATATTATGTTGGTCTTAGATATGTGTGTGTAGTCCTATCCAATGTATGTGCATGAAGTATCAATGGTGTACAATTTGGTGTGTGTGTGTGTGTGTGTGTGTGTGTGTGCACAGACAGCTGTGAATAACCGATATCTGTAGTCCACTGTGTTGTAAGACATGGGCTTCATTTCTGTAAGTGTAGGAGGATGCCCGGTATGATCTTATATATTGAGTGTGTGCATCGATTCCAGGGAGGGTTAGACTCCAGTTCAGGGGTTGTGTGCTACAGCTACACCTAGCAAATTGTTTCTGCAGGATATCTGTAGATTGGTTGCCAATATGGAGACACAATGGTTCTGACATACAGGGGATACTGTAACTATTGCTGTCTGTGCTGCTTGTGTGACATGTTTGGTTGTAGCATAGATCTTCTGACATATGTACTGTTATACGCTGTGATGTGTCATGTCATCAGCTACTGACAGTTATCATTCTTTACTCACAGTTATTTACCAGGAAATATGAGATTAATAAAGCTGAGACCAATATTCTGAGGCATATAGACTACACATTCTGGCACACACTTACCATTGTGGAGGGGTAGCTACAGACAATAGACTGCTGGTTCTGTGTAAATGGTGCAGCACCTTGTTAGTATGCTGGCTGGGGTTCCCTTCCTTGTACTTTTCTCAACTTCACGGAATGGCCATATCCTGCTGGGGCCATACCTCTCAGCTGTACAGATACATCCATGTTACTCAGAAGCGGGACTCATATATATGGTCAGTTTGCCTTCACATTGTGGTTTACAAGCAGTTTTGTGGCTATTCATTCATGGGTTTACAGTCAGGAGTAGTATGGGTGGACATTAGAGTTTCAGACTTCACAAACTCCATGACATGCATGCTTCTACACCCCCCCCTCTGTTATTCTCTCCTCCACCTAACATTATGTAAGCAATATCTCGGAGGTATCCCTATAGTTGGGTCTTTATCCCAGTAGTATTTATGGCCTGATCCACAGTCCTTGCAGTAGGACATGGGGAGGCATGTTACTGGCATTTGTCAACAAGGCCTTGCATTTCTTTTCTGTTTACTGTGCTAGGTTGTTAGTTCTGACCCCCCCCGACATTCTGTACATTGGCACTATGGATGAGGCATGTGCCTTTTCCAGAGGATTGTAGGCCATTTGAGAGTGCTGCAGGCCATCTGTTATCACATTTCTACATGGGATTGTGGGGGGGGGGTGTACACCTGCAGGCTTTCACATTTATACTATTATTAGGTTATTCTGTTGACTTCCATTTCATATTGTATTGTGACCTATCATGCAGACAGGAGGCATCTCAGTAGAATACACATGTTAGATCTTAATCATATATTTCAGTTTCAGACTTCTTACCTTCAGAACTAGAACGCAACTGCCAGATCTATTGTAGTATGTCTGTGTAGGTCTGGTGGGGGGCTGTTCACCATTGCCATCA
The DNA here is from genome assembly GCF_019279795.1 of Protopterus annectens. NCBI lineage: Eukaryota > Metazoa > Chordata > Ceratodontiformes > Protopteridae > Protopterus > Protopterus annectens. The sequence goes on along the minus strand of NC_056743.1, from coordinate 390,310,847 downwards.
TTTGGGGCCCTTAGCCCAGCCTTTCTTCATGGTCATCTACACCTGTCCTGCTGAGTGAGGCTGGTGGTGGATATGTGACCCTCACTGACATCCATGTGTGTGACCTATTGACACCCACAATTCTTTGGGCCATCACATGTACTGTGGTGGGGGTTATCACCTTGTGTAGTGCTGCCTAATATGTTGACACCAGTATTTGTAATGAATTTCCTGCTGTCCTGTATAGCTGTCTGCTGCTATCCCATTCAGCCACCCAATTCCCTTGCATGTTTGCATCCATATCATACATACAACTATGAGAAGATACTACTCCATTCAATAATTGATAGGAAGGGTGACTTATCTTGTTGCTGGGCCAGTACTGAGGATGGTGCTGGAGGGCTGACTATGTTGGATGCACATAGTACACTTCCTATACATGGTAAAGTGCAGGTAATGGCATGTTTGGCATCCCTTTTACTGCATGTGCAAGTTGGAGAGATGTATCAGTCCCTGGGTCCCTACAGTGTTAATGTGTGTGCTATGCATTGCCTCTTTGCCAAGGCCTAGGCATACTGTGCATGCCTCCTTCTGCCTACATGGGCAGGCTCAGGATGTTCCTCCTCCAAGTCCCTCTGTGCCTGTGCTGGCCTTGGCAATGGTGGGGGGCTGTGTGGCCCTGTCCCCATGCTGTTCCTGCTGCAGCTGTTTCTACAGGATCATATTGTGTAACATGGCACATACTATGAACATTTGTGTACATGTAGCTGGAGACTACTGCAAGGCTCTAACGGATATGTCAAGGTAGCAGAACCATGACTTGAGCATCCCAAACACATGCTCTACAATGATCCTGTTTTGTGCGTGTGCCTCATTATGGTGTTCTTGTTCAGGTGTATGTGCATTTCTGATGGGTGTCATCAGCCACGGCTCCAGTGCATAGCCAGCATCCCCCACTAGATGACCATATGGGAAGTCCCCCTGGCAAATGCCTGATACAGCTGTGAGCAATGCCAGATGTGGGAGTCGTGATAGCTTCCAGGTCTGCCAGCACACGCATTCATGATAATGCACTGGGCATCGCATACAACCTGGCAGTTGATGGAGGGGAAGCCCTTGCAGTTTATGTAGACCCTGCTCCACTCACCAGATGGTTCCTTTGATGTGGATGTGTGTGCAGTCTACAGCACCAACTACCTCAGGGTATTCTGCTATATGGTGGAAGATACGCTTATGTGTGGTCAGCTCCATACAGGCAGTAGGGAAATATATGTGCTCATTGGCATGTTGTGTCATGGCATCCAGGAACTGGTGGAGTACCCTGGATGCTGATGCCTGTGTGACCCCCATGATAGCCCCAGTTGGTCTTTGGAAGGTACCTGTGGCTAGTATTCTTAAGCCTGGACATACCTTGGTATCCACCGGGATGGGTTCCCCTCTATCAGTTCTGTGTGTAAGATGTGGCCAGCACAGTTTAACGATTTGCTGTAGAATGTCCCTGTCCACCCTATAGCACTCTACTATCTCCAGCTCATGTAGGGCCTGGTAAGTTACCCTGGGTCTGTACACTCTTCTCCTCCTCCTCACTGTGGGTCGGTTGTCAGCATTCTCCTCCTCATCACCCTCAGTCTCTAGCACATATTGATGGAGTAAAGCAGCAGGAGGTTCTAACATTTTCAGTTAGTTTTGCCAGTTAAACATCCCCCATTTGCGTACACCGGTGGTGTAGCATTTGTGGGAAAAAACAGTCTATAGGGTGTTTGCATAATTTATATTAGTGTGCTGGGCTGATGCATGTGTAACTGGTTGATTTGGATACAGTCCACCTGCCAGCTATGCTAGTTCTCCTTGATTGCCTTCCTAGTGTTGTTTCCCCTTCCTAGTTTCTCCTTATTTAAGCCCCAAGGCACGACACACATACCCAGTGCTGAAATGTAGACAGTGTTGCCATTTCCTCTTTTTTTTTTTTTTTTTTTGTGTGTGTTTTAATCCAGGTGCATGGTGCACACATTTAGTCAATATACACAGTGCTCAGGCACATCTGACACACCCCCTTCCTTAGCTGTGCTTAGCTAAGGGCAAACACGGGCCACAGACCTCCAATGCACTTACAGCAAGCATTACACACACCCTTATGAAGTCATTCAGCTCTTACAATTGCACTGTTGTATTGCTGCACCTACATGGTTAGCGACAAACTGACTCTTTGAGGAAATCTGTGATTCAGTATAACTCCCCTCATTTGCATACCCCAGTGTGTAAGTCATTAGTTACTGCACTTAAACAGACCCTTCACCTTAACAACCAGTGCTCCCTGGTATTGTTTACATTCTGCATGCCATTGATTATAATGGCAAAATGCAAAATTAACTTAAAATTGACTTTTCTCATTTTTTTTATTTTCAACACGATCCCATTTGCGCGCCACTGCCCTAAGCTTAAATAGTCATAATTGACCAAAAAAAAGTTGAATTTAAAAAAAAACTGTTATTAATGCCAATGGCCTTATATTTGGCCACTGGCATGTGTGTTTGACTGTAATACATGCTTTCCTTGAGCTGTCCTGCCTCCGTTTGTTCAGATGCAGAAATGTATTCAGTTACTAACTGAATACATTTCTGCTCTGACACTGTTCCTGCACGGAGTCCGGCCAGCTTCATGGATTGCAAAATCACCTCATTTGCATGGTTTCTACCAGCAAATGAGCTGATTTGCATCATGCACGGTTTTCCATGCAGTAATAGCATAAGGCCGCTCATGGATGTGAAAGTAGCACTTTCCTGGATTGCTCTGCAGCCATTTTCCATGCAGGAGCTCCTATACTGTTCCTGCATGGAAATCAGCCATTAGTGACTCAAGGGAGAAGTAAATTCTTTTTAGGATCTTGCAACTGTATGTGTTGACTGTGACCAAAATGGTACATTTTGCAATTTTATTTTCCATAGTTTTAATCATGAGTGCTTTAGTTACAGAGAGTAAGGAGCTTACAGGTGGGCTGTATCTTACCTTTGTATTAAGAACATTTTAGTTTAATACTTTCCTTGAGGTTGGTGGAAAGAAGGTGTGACACTTCATAACATAATTTTAATAGTTACAATGTTTTCTTAATGATTTTCTTAGTGTGAGGTAAAAAGGTGAAGGAGGATTCTAAAATCATACAGATATATTTTGCTCAGAGAGACTGGGTAATGCTTTATGCAGGTTGTCCAGAATGTTTAGGGAGGGCATTGATTTAAGTTTCTTTGCTGCCTGAAGCCCATGACACATAGTTTTTGGGTGTTTATTTGGAGGTGTTTTTTGCATGTCCAGTTGTAGTTTGCTGAGGCTCAACTGGAGTTTGAGCCCCATTGAACAAGGGGTGTCACTAACTCCAAGGGACAAGATGTCATCTGCATGCATAACCAAGTTAAAAGAGGTGTTGCCAAGTTTCAAGTCATATATAAATAGGGAAAAAGGAACCATCTAAGTACAGAACCTGCATTGTCAGGGTATTGGTGGAGAGAGAATTGTTGGTTAATACCTAGAAGATCCTAGTCACTGGGAAGCTTATGAAGTAGGCTACTGTATTTTGTGCAAAGCTGAGTTTAGGAAGTCTGTCCAAGAGGAGAGAATGATTTTCTGTCTTGAATACCCAAGTCATGTTGATAAATGGCCCACCTGTGACTAATCTAAGTGAATAAAGCAGTTATTGCACTAAAGGCTTTCCTGATGCAATGTATTTGCAGTATTTGGGCAGTCGCAGGTTAGCAAGCTATGCTACATTAGAGAACATGTTTTCCCAGATGCTTTTAATAATATTAGATTTAATGCTTATATTGTCTGTTTATTCATCCCTGCTGTTAGGTTAATTGCTTAAAACAAAGTTAGACCTGAAGTCTGCTTGTATTTTTAAGACTCATTTATAAGGTGGTTTCATATTTTAGCAGAAGGGGAAAAAGAACTGAGCACCAATTCACTTGTTTTAAGAATTTGGGTCAAGTCTTTACTAGATGCAAAAATAGATAATAAGAACGGTGCATCTGATTCTGTAATGTGTTTAAAAATAAACACTCAGCTTATTTGTCTAAAATATTTTATTTGTTGAATCCATCATAATTTGCATCTGCATGACTGTGAGTAATATTTAATGTTCCTGTAAGTATAAAAGGCTCAGTGAATAGTACACAATACACATTAAACAATATTTTTACTGTACATATTACAGACTATTTCCAGAAGTGATTTTTGTCTTGCCTGTGTTCTGCTCTGAAATAGCTCTTAATAAAGCTGCTCTCAAATTTACCAACCATGACTCTAGAAATGAGAAATAATTATTATAAATTCTGCCTTCTGAAACTGCATAACATCAAAAGCTTCTCTTCACTGCTCAAGAATGTTTGACTTTATGATCCATTTAAAATAAATACCACAGGTATGGAAATGAACTGATTATGTTAGCATTTTTGCACTGTGATGCAGAAATATTATTTTTGTCTGCAATAATTTCCTCATTGATTTGCTTCCACAGAGCAAGAAAGTAATTTCATATCTGTTTATCTTTTTCACTTGAAAGCCAGAGATTTCTGAACAATGCCAATTCTGACAAGATCATTTGAGGACACTAATGCAGAGTTATACGCATGCAGAAATGTTTAAGTTGGTGGTTGTGACTTGCTCAGGTGATGTTTCAAATGTATGTAGAAAGTGTATGTCCATAACCACAGAAAAAGGAAACTCTGAAGCTAGGATAAGACTTTGTAGAACTGTATTCCAGTGGCTAAGCATTGTGTTCTCTGAATCTCTAGTATAACCAGAAAACAAGTTAGTAGCTTTAAGAAATATATGCACAGAGAGTAGCTATCATATGTACACTTATATGTGACAAGGGGTCTATGTCAAAGGATCAAAATTTCACAACATGGAACCTCTGATCGGTGAAGACCAGATGATCGAAGTTGTGAAATATCGAACCTTGTGAAAGGCGATCACCGTACAGTGCGGAACTGGAAATTTACCATTCTCTTCATTGTAGTGCGAAGAGTTGGTATATGTAAGTAGCAGGGGGTGTGGGGGGTGCAGGGTAGCTTGCTCCCTTCAAAAATGTGAAATACGATGTTTTCACTTGTTTAGGTTCGATATTTTGCAACTTCAAGTCCTCTGGTCTTCGATGATCAGAGGCTCGATGTTGTGAAATTTCGATCCTTTGAAGTAGACCTGTAACAAGGTTTTAGGATTTCTTGGAAAAACAGATGTACAGAAATTCTGATACAAGACTACTAGTCTAATAGTTAGATTTTCAGCAGCTTTGACAATAGATGACTGATGGTATGTGGTAATGCATTATGCCTACAAACACGGATGACGTCCCTCTTAAAAAGAATTTATGCAACCAGATATGGTGAGACACAAACCACAGTCATTCCATCATTTAATAATAATGACCTTGGAATACCCTCAGAAGTTTTGGACTAAAGGCTGTATTTGCTGGCACTAAAGTAACTTTCTTTACTTCCATACTTTTCTTACTTAATCATTTTCAGTCAAACAGATAACTGCTATATGGCAATGCTCATCACTACTGCTACTATCACCATATTATACTCATTACTACTGCCCCCACATTACACTCATTACTACTGCTACTACTGACACATTACACTCATTACTACTGCTACTACCGACACATTACACTCATTACTACTGCTACTACCGACACATTACACTCATTACTACTGCTACTACCGACACATTACACTCATTACTACTGCTACTACCGACACATTACACTCATTACTACTGCCCCCACATTACACTCATTACTACTGCTACTACTGACACATTACACTCATTACTACTGCTACTACCGACATTACACTCATTACTACTGCTACTACCGACACATTACACTCATTACTACTGCTACTACCGACACATTACACTCATTACTACTGCTACTACCGACACATTACACTCATTACTACTGCCTCCACATTACACTCATTACTACTGCTACTACCGACACATTACACTCATTACTACTGCTACTACCCCCACATTACACTCATTACTACTGTTACTACCACCACATTATATTCATTACTACTGCTACTACTCCCACATTACACTCATTACTACTGTTACTACCACCACATTATATTCATTACTACTGCTACTACTCCCACAATACACTCATTACTACTGCTACTGCCCCCACATTACACTCATTACTACTGCTACTACTCCCACATTATACTCATCATTACTGCTACTACCCCCATAATACAGTTATTACTACTGCTACTACCACCATATTATACTCATTACTATTGCTGCTACCCCCCACATTACACTCGTTACTATTGCTACTACCCCCACAATATACTCATTACTACTGCTACTACCCCCACATTATACTCATTACTACTGCTACTACCATCACATTATGCTCATTGCTGCCTCCCACATTAGTATATTACTTCATATTTTGACAGATAGTTTAATGAAAGACATTTAGTTATTGTTATCTGATGTTTATTGGGGCAGCACCATAGTGTAACCAGAAGCATTGCTGCCTCACTCTCTTTAGTTTCCCTCTACCAGCAGTGCAGAATTTGCGTGTCTTGTCTACATCACAGTGAGTTCTTGCTGGGTGTTTCTGTCTTAACCCTTGTTCCAAAGATATTCTGCAGGTGAACTGGTGAATCTCCAAATTGCCTGTGTGTATGTATGTTTGTGTGTGTGAATGTTTGTGTGTGAGTGAGTTTGTTAAAGGCAATTTGTACAAAGAGTTGATAGATGTATTTGAGTGCATGTGTGAATGTTTGCTGCTTAGGTTTACTGTAAAGGCTAGGTTAGGGTACACATGCAGTGTTGTACATGTTTGATGGTGAGTGTCTGTGTGTTTTGTATGGTGTTACTAGTAAGAAAATGATTTTTTTTGTTTGTAAATTGGTGCATAGGTCTAGCACTAAGCCTTTAATAGCAGGGGAATAATTAGGGGCCATTTACGAATGCAGTTTAACTTTCATGGTAGAAAATTATCAAAAGCATAAATATATGTAAATGGGCTGCCAACAAATTTAAAGAGTAGTCTGTAAAGATCTGTGAACTGCAGTTTAACATCTGTTTTCTTAAGTGTTAAGAACCTCAATACGAACCCTTGTTTTAAGTGACCCTTAAAAGAGGAGTGATATTCCTTAATATTCAGAAAGAACCCCACTGCTCAATTTAATGGCTGATTCAGAGACACAATAGCCACAGTATGGAAATGCCTCATTACTGGCTAATTTGCATAGCTCTGAATAAATGTTAACTGCCATGAGTATGGATCAGCACTTTCCTCTATTAGTTAACACTGTTTTCCTGTGAATTGCATTGGCACAAGCACCCCCCATTCACAAACATGCACACACACACACACACACACACACACACACACACACACACACACACACACACACACACACACACACTTGCTATATACCCCATAGCAGTCCCTGTAATGCGGAAATGTCCTTAATGTCTTAATTTTTCTGTCCTTGTAAAACATGGATGATTTTGTTTGGACATTAATGCAAGATATTTGTATTTCACACTTCACATTCTTCAGTAAATCCTTGGCAGTGCAAAAGCTGTTATACTAGTGATTTTTTTAAGTTTGTAGGAGGAATAATTCAAATTCATCCCTGACTCTGTTCCACTATTAAATATTGGCTGTGTCTTGATTTCTTACACTATGAGTCTGAGGGATACACCTAACATTTCATGTCCCTCTCTCCAGTACATACCAAACTATTGCAGGCATTGGTTAAAGCCAGAGATCCTCAAACTAAAATAAATAAATAAATAAATAACTACTTTACTAACTTAGCAGTTAGCACAGTGGGTTAATGGCAAGGTTTACTGTGGTATGAGTGCAGGGTTCAACTCCTGTCCCCCTTTGTAATTGACCTCTGAAATCCTATTTTTTTTCATTGCATTTTCCTGATATCTAGAGGTAGTGCAGAAAACTACTAATTTCCTCAAGGGAGGGGTTCAAAGATGAAATCCCTTTTAGCTCCTTTAAAGCATGGTACTTATAACAGTATCATTAGGCTGGCCATGGTGGTGCAGTGGTTAGCGTTGCCACCTCACAGCAAGAGGTTCTCCGGTTAGAGACTCTGCTGGGCTGCCTTCTGTGTGGAGTCTGCATGTCCTCTGTGTGGTCATGTGGGTTTTCCATGGGTGCTCCAGTTTCCTCCCAAAGACATGCTGTAGGTGGATTGGACATTCTAAATTGGCCCTTGGTGTGAGTGTGTGCTTTCTGTGGAAGGTTGGGTGGTGGGCTGGCAACTCAATACTGTAAAATTCCACTGCCAACCCTGAGCAGACAGATGATCTGCTGTGGTGACCCCTAAGCTGGAAAAAGTCAAAAGAAGACTTATAACAGTATCACTGGGGTCTAGTGGTTCTCCACAAAAGTCTTGTATTTCTTGATGAAGTGCCCCTAAGCACACTAGATGAAGTATCCATGGTATCTAGTGCTCCCCAAATCATGTCTTCAGTGTTCTCCCTGGTGTCTAGTGTTTTCCACATTCTCCATTTTGTTTAAGTGCTGCTAAGCTATGAAAAGTAAAAAGACATGAAAAAAACACCAACACACCACTCTTCAAATCCAAAAAAACATCCACAAAAAGTAGGAAGGAAAAAAATAAGATTTTTTTCCTTTGAAGTAAAAAGACATCCCTGGTGTCTAGTATTTCCCTGACACCCACATCTTAAACATTACCCTGGTGGTTAGGAGTCTCCTAAACCCATTTCTGAAGAGCTATCCCTGGTGGCTTGTGGTCCCCTCCGATCCAGTGTTGCATGTTGTATGGCAACTACCATAACCCAAACACACACACACACACACACACACACACACACACACACACACACACACACACACACACACACACACACACACACCGCACATACCCATGACTAACCTCCTGTAATCTCCCAGGCAAACACATTCACAAAAACATTATCATGTGCAGTCCCTGGCATACACACACTCACACGTCTCTAACATTATCTGACCACTAAACTCCCCAGCACCTATCTTTACTGTGATGGATGAATGTAGCCAAAACTGTGTGTCCATGTTAAGTTACTTGTCTATGTAACTGCTTTCCAGAAGGCAATTTTGATGGGGAGCAAATGGCTAATTATGTGTTTCTCCCCTAGAATGACTTGTTAGCACTTAGCATGGCCACAAAGGCAGCTTATTGTCATGCTGCATGTCTTTGTGTTACGACATCATGGTAGGGCTGTTTCTGAATTATAAATGGTTATGGAGAGGTGTATACATCCTGTATTTCTCATAGCAAAGTTTCTGAATTAGACCCTTAATTGTTTCTAATAACTGATAAAATATCTATTTGGATATGTATTAAAGGTATTTAAAACTGATAGCATTGTTAAAAATAAAATTGCTTTAACAATTAGAAGTCAATGCTCTTATGAAGTACATTGTCCAGTCTATCCCTTTAAATATTTAACCTGTCAAAGACTATATCAGTTATGCCAGTTTCATGTGTTTAATATGTAGATAACTATATATCACCAAATTATTAATGGTAGGTGTAGTCCACCCAAAACAAATTAAGGATTTAAAATCATTCTGTAAGAAATATAGCCTGCATGCAATGTCTTCATTTTAGAAATATTAACATTAACAAATAAACTGTTATAAAATTCAGTAAGGAAATCAAAACAAGTTACGGAGCAAACACCCTCTGAGGAAACAACAGTTAATAATAATGAAAGGAAAAGTTCAATACTCAGATGGTGAACCAAGGCAGCGACATCAAAAAACAAACAAGTAGTCGGTGTAGATGATACTGCACAGTTCTCTTAAATGTAATCTATCCACAAATAAACCACTCACAGAAAGCAAAGCAGCTATCATAGAAGGACAATTTTATTGAGTAAGCGCTTTCACCATACTCGGCTTCTTCAGACTCAAATACAAAAGACTAGAATACATGTAATATACTATTAGAGCTAGTGAAAAAGCGGGAAATTACCCAATTAAACTAATAACACTAATAACAGTATGACAAATCAATTAAAACCTTCATTGAACTTCATCCAATGCGCAAGGTCCTAAAACCAAAGGGATACATTTAAAATTTTTATATACAATATGGTAGAAAAATGGAAACTAAATAAAAACATTTCTAAACACATACTTTACAAAAATGTAAAGAAGTTAATTGAAAATACAAATCAAAAAAACAAATATACAAAATTAACATGCCTTTAATCTTCTCGTTTTTCTAATAGGCCTTTAATCTTCTCATTTTTAAGAAAGGTCTAACAGAGACCTTGGCATTAAGCCCTGGTGGTACATCAGCTCTCAGCTTAAAAATCCACATATTTTCCCTATTCTCGGTGTGTGTTTTTATATTGCCACCTCTAATATTGACACTAACATGTTCAACTATCCTAAAAGTAAAGGTATGTTGAGACCCCATCTCAGATACATGTCTTGCCAACGCATTACTAACATGTCCCATCCTAATACTGTATAAATGTTCACGTATACGGTCCTTAAAGGACCGATTGGTCTTACCTATATAGAAGGACGTGCACATAGAACAGGTGGCTAAATATATGATGTTACTGGACACACAGTTGCCATTAACTTTGAAAAAATACTGGCGTGAACTAGATGGATGAATAAACAGGGTGATGTAGGAGCAAAAACTACAACTGCCACAACTATGTGTTCCACTTAGTGTGATGCTAGATCGTGGATTAGTGGACCCTCTATCACATAATAACCTCTTTAAATTCTTTTTGTTCCTGTACCTAAAAAGGGGGGCTTCGCCTAATGTTTCTCTAAGGTGAGTATCTACCATTAAAACATTCCAATGGCTTCTCACTAATTCCTTGATGGCTCCTACGTCATTTGTATAAAACATTGAAAATGCTCCCGTACTGACCAATGTATTACGTGTTCTGATATCACTCTGAACATCCTGTAAAAGATCTGTCCTATCAGAAAAATACAGAGCCGCAATGTTTTGTCTCAAATCTCTCAGGCCAGTAGTGCCATTAGAGAAGTCATTCTGTCCATACCCTCTCTGTGCCAGTCTCCGATTCAAGTCACCTAGGTCCTGCTCAAACCCAATATTGCTAGGGTTATATCTAGATGCCCTCTATGCCTGTCCCTTTACTATGTTGTTAAAAACGTAACCAGGGTGCATACTAGAGCGATGTAGAATTGTATTTTTATGGCAGTCCTTTCTGAAGACCCCTGTGTTGATCAAACCACTATTCAATTTCTCAACAAAAACATCTAGAAATGAAATCTTAGTTCCTGACATTTCATAGGTAAACCTAAGATAAGTGGTAGAAGCATTGATGTAAGATACAAAGCTATTTAAGTCTTCAGAAGAACCCCTCCACAAAAAGAAAAGATCATCTACGAAGCGTCTGTAGAACAAGACATGTTCAATAAACACAGGTGATTTATACATCACTTCATATTCCCACTCTGCCATGAATAAATTGGCGTAGCTATTGGCACAAGAAGTGCCCATAGCTACGCCATCACGCTGTAGAAAACATCTACCCTGAAAATAAAATATGTTGTTAGACAGAACTAACTGTAGCAATGACATAATTAAATGAATCTTTATATCGGACATGTCAGATACCCATTTTAGATGACAGCAAACTTTTTCAATACCAATCTGGTTAGGAATTACTGTAAAAAGGGACTGAACGTCCATAGTAACAAAAATAAGACTAGATGTATCTGATATACCACTAAGACTGGCATATAAGTCAAGTAGAAATTGCTTCGTATCCTTCAAAATGAAGGGATTACTATCTACTATAGGTCTCAGGTGACTTTCAAGATAAATCGAAGACGGCTCAGTTACCCACCCCCTACCAGCCACAATTGGCTGGTTTTGAGGATTCTTATGTACCTTAGGCAAGCCATTAATCAAAGGAATCATAGGATTAGGTACATCCAAAAACTGAAACAAGGGGAGGTCTATTACTTTACTGTTCAAAAGACTTAGCAAGAGCATATGGACCTTATGTGAATAAAACTGCACCATGTTAAAAGCTAAAGGCTGATAAAATTTTTCGATCACTCAACATAGAGAACATCTTGTTCTTATAATCATCAGCGTCCAACACCACAATCCCACCCCCCCTTATCAGCTGGTAAAATTCACCAAATATTGATACCATGCATGTCAGTATGAAACAGAAAAATCAAAGAGTAGAAATGTAGTAAATTTTATTTTAACTAGGCTTTTCATATTTTATCCACACCGTACATTGAAGACATGGTTTAGGGAGGACTAGATACCTGGGACTTTAAACATCTCTGTTTTGTATCATAACATGACTGTACAATCAAACAAGTATTAGAATGTAACCTTATACACCCCGTGGACCCTCTCCCATAAAAAAAGAGTAAAGGAGCATAACAGTTATCTTTTTTGGAAAAATAGCTTTTTCATAACATTCAACAGAACATTCAAAAAAGACTTCTACAGCTTCTGTACTGAGAGCATTAAAATGTGGATTTGCTGATCTAGCCTTGAAAACCTAACAACAAGGACTCTATTAATGTTTTCCATTGGTTGTTCACTTTATACACCCCTCTTTTTTGATTCTTAGGAATTAAGTTAATAATTTGTTTTAGCCCAGATAGACATGAATAATTCAAAGCATATGGTTTCTTCCAGGTTTTAGCAATAAGGGAATATATACTATACCTTTATATTAGTTGGGGTAATTCATCATCCCTACTGAAAATTCATCACTGCTTGAAGATAAGTAAGAATCTCCTTGATAGTTTGCATGTGTATCTGGTAATCCATCACCTCCCATACCTTTGGCATTTTTTTAAGACTGAATATATTTTTTATAAATCTTTCATTGCAAAATATAGCATAATAATTTAATTAATAATTCTGGTAAGTTTTGTAGGTAAACATGAACAACAAAAAAGAGAGTATGGTTTTGAAGCTATTCAACAAAACAAAACATTTACAAGTTTGAAACAAATGTCTCCTCCAAAGATCTCATTCATCAAAAAATGTAATGCCATTAATAAAAAGTAATCTTACCATTCTCACAACAGCTTAATGTCTGTGAAAATCATTTTTTAATCTGAAATGCCTTGTGATACACCAACCGTGTTAATATCAAGTAGTTCTTGTTGAGTTATAAACTGTAAGACTAGCAATTAATATTGATATAAAAGGTCCATTTTTGATTCTATTACTTTCCTTAGTTATCCAACGAAGCTGTAAGGCTATTATTTAAATAACAATTAAAATCATCCTGTGAAATGGATGTAGAATGTTTCTTATCCATGTGATATTCTAAAAAATACTTAAAGACTTTGTCATTTCCTTTAACCAATTTCTAAACCTAGATAAATTGTTGGCAGATTGAAAGAAAAATCAAAGTTGAAAATGCCAAAGGCATCAGTAGAAGAATGAGAAACTTATAATTAAGTGAGAAGTGATCCAGTCTTTGTCAACAGTGAACAACAACCTCCTTACTCTGACATGAATTAGCCATGATAACATGAATAATGAGGGAAGAATGCTTGTCAGTTATATTGATATTCCTCAAGTTCTACAAGCCTATACCAGAACATTATTAATTAACAATTCTGTCAAAGGAATATGCCTCTTAATCCCTAGATTACTAGAGTCACAGTGCAAAGAAATTATATTGACATATCTCAACAATAAAAGTTTACCTTGAATGTTATCTGTGGATTTTACAACTTGGATACCTAAGATACAAATGACAGGTTTGCTAGCAAGAACCTCAAGCTTCTAAATATATAAAAAAAAACATGCTCTAAACAACCATCTGTTCACATACTGAAAAATGTATAAAACTCATGATTTGTAAGCAGACCTCTACAAATTTCACCCTCCCGTGTAGAAAAATCAAGAACTAGAAAATACCTTCTTACTTAACATATTATACTCTATAATATCTAAAGATTAGTCTTAAAGTCATTTGTAGACTTGAAGCAATTAGACAGTCTGGCTCTTTTCATTTGCTTTCTTATCTCATTCTGGTCCAATAAATACCAGAAAAGAAATATAAATTTGTCTACCTTGATTAGCATACACTTACACATGTAAGACACACTATTACTCAGTCCCATACAACCTAAAAAAAGGAAAAAAAAAACAGCTGAACTAAAAAGTAGCTAGTATATATGTATATACAAAACCACGTTTTACATTATCTGGAAGGGCAACCAGGCATATATTTCTCTTTCATGCAACATTCTGACCAAGGCAAAAGGATTCAAAATCACAGAGAACAATAACACATAACCAAGAGTCTATCCACACATTTTCAAACCATACATAATATCAAGGTACATTGAAATAATATCTTGGATAGCTGTGTAATAAAAAATACTGTTATCCTGCAATAATAGTCAAAATTATAATATTGTTCAAGATAAGACTATTTATGAATTTCTTTCAGTATATGCTATAAACAACATTATCATTTTCTGATAGAATTACAAAAAAAAAAATAAAAAAGGACACAGTATTCTATAAGAAAATAAATCTTTAAAGAGGAAATAATTCTACAATGAAAAAGTGACAGAATAGTTAATAAGATGCACATTAAAATATAAACCCAAAATGCATAACTACATATAACATATACAGAATACATAGAAAAGTCAAGACATACAAAAAAATTATATGGATTTTATGTATTGAAATATCACGGGATATAAATAAATAACTGCAAATGCCAAGTTATACAATTTAATTGTAACATTATCTACTAAATGTGTAACATGAAAAATAAAAAAATATGTAAATATGTATGGCAGTAATTAACATGTACCACTATAATTGTACTTAAACATGTGAAATCATTATAGTTATACTTTTGCTTGAAACAAACAATGACAGTAATTGATTAGTTGACTCATTATTGTGACATAAATTAAATGCATGCATATTCTAACATACATTTTCATGATGTGTTTAAAACATAATATAGTAATGTATTCCCTTCTTACACTATTAACATATTGAAAAATATAAAATGCTTTTTAAAAGACTGCAGGTAGTCAGTACTTAAACAAGCCAATTTGGAATGCTGAGTAATCCATCCATCCATCCATCCATCCATCCATCCATCCATCCATCCATCCCATGCATCCATCCATCCATCCACAACCCTTTTCCCATTTTTGCACATAGGGTCAGGAAGTCACTTCAACAGTGACAATCATCTAGAGCCAAGGTTGACACAACTGGATGTTTAGCTCTGCAGTGGCTTTTCTTGCATACCACATACTTGCATGCACACTCACTCTTATGGCCAATTTAAGAGTGTTCAACCCACCTTCTGCATGTCTTTGGAATGTGGGAAGAACTGGAGCACCAGGAGGAAATCTACACAAATGCAGTAAGAGCATGCATAGTCCACAAAGAAGACTCTCCCAGTCAAGTTATTACTATTATTATGTTTTTTTTTTTGTAATTAACATCCCATTTTCATGCTCTGCAATGTATAATATGGGCTATAAGTAATCCAGTAACAAAGTTTTGGTAACATTTCTATATTCTAAAAGGATATCAAAAATCATAAATGTTTTATTTGGTGATTAGTGGTTAGATTCCCAAAACCAATCCAATCACTATGCTCCTGTCTTGCATTAAGATACTGGGGCTGATATTATGCATCTCTATCTGCATCATAAAATATCTAAAACATTTTATGTATATTTTAATAGTATTTTAAGCATTTATCTAAATGTTACCCTTTCTTCTGCGTAAGCTGGTGAATCATTTGTAATATTTTCTTGTCTTCATTAATCACTGTGTTTAGATCATTAGTCTAAACATATGGAAACTTGCAGCATTTATCTGAGCGATAATTATTTCTACAAACCATGAGTATTTTGTGAGAAAGTACAAAAGTGTTTATCTTTAAATATGTATGTGTGGGTATAGTGTAATCCTGCTGGTCTTTTAACTTCAGATGATACGTGAACATACCTAGTTTGCATATTCAGCTTTCACATATGTTTACATTCTGTTCTCCTATTAATTATATGATTTGTTTAGAACTACATTTATTTGTATAAATATGCAATATGTAACTGTTATGTTCTTCCATTGTGTCTACTATATATTGCAACAAGTCTGGATTCACGATCTCAGTTAACTACTTGTATCACAGCTGCTTTTATTTTGTCCTTTTCTCATGTCTAGATCACTGTTTGGAAAGATCAGAAGATCAGCCTACTTAACTAATAAACAAACAGATATAAAGTAAAATAGAATACGTATACAGTCTCTGTCTAAAGGATCAGATATTTTGGGTAATTTTCATCAATGTTCATCACACCTGAATATTTGACATATTAAGAAATCAGAATATATTTGGAACTTTAGCAAATGCTTAGCTCCATTATAAATGTTGTTTAAATTCTCAGAAAAAGTAAACATTTGACTAAATTGTCCAAGAATCTAAAATATTTTTCATCAACCCTGATTTTATGGACCATTTATGTAAATAAATGTAAATATAGATCTGAACATTTATTTAAATACTGAGCACTAACAGAGTATATGCAAAAGCTCAGATCATTTAAGACACTGGTCAAATGACTGAGTGTTTAAAGCATAATAAACAGTCTGACTTGTGAATATTATAGAAATAATATAAGAAAACATTCAATTGTCTGAGTAACAAAGTGTAATATTAGCATTTAAGTTTGCAATTCAAACTAAAAGTATTTCAAATAATGACATGAGAACTGTACTTGTAACATAGAGCAGTGATGGTGAATAGTGATAGGGCAGGGACTAAAAGAAAGAGAACATTGACCATTGCACAGTCTATAAACTTTTATAATTAACATAGCAAAGGAGGCTCACATAGTAACAACTTAAATGGACAAATAAAATTACAAACGAGACAAAAACAAAGAAAAAAATGAAAAGAGAGCAAGCATATAGATTCCCAATCAGAGGTCAATCAAAAGTGGATATGTGAAGGATAGCTTTAAATAGCCAATGACCATCTGGAAACAGATAGCCATCATGGTGAATGTTTGAGTCAGAGTGCTTAACATTTTATACAAACTCATGGATGTTAAACACTTCAGTCTTTACATTTGTCAGATTTTGTCAAACTGTTATACAGTCCCTAAAATTAATATATAACTTTCCAGAATTAACTCAACAAAGAAGGCTCACATAGGAACTGTTTAAAAAGACCAATGAAATTGCAAAATAAAAAAAATAAAAAAAATACTATGAATATCCATTAGGATGCTAGAGGGAATTCTAAGCATTACAGACCAGACTTCCAACATAGTAATTAATGAGGGTGTGAGACGTATGATTCTAAATAGTCAATGAGTATTTGGAGACAGATGACCAATCAGGCTGACCAACTGAATTATACGGTTCAACCTTTCATTGATATTTCATGGATAGTCAGCACTTTTGTCTGTATTTTTCACATTTCTTCAAATTATATTTACAGCACAGAGACAAATGCACTGAAATGTAAACTAGCAGAATTGATATAAAAAATAAGGCATATATAACAGTTTAAAAGGAACCACAAAAGTACAAAAAATTCTAAAAAGAATAAAAAAATATGAATATACAGTTGGAGGCTAGAATAAGGTCTAAACTTGACCAGACTTCTAACTCAGAGACCAATACAGATGTGAGGAGTGCAGCTCCAAATAACCAATGAGCAACCAGAGTTAGATGGCCAGTCAGGATGAATGCTTGGATCACAGTATACAGCTGGACAGTAACCAATAGGGGATCAAGCTTCTAAGGATGAGGTCAGTCAAAAGGTTGGTTGTGAATTCTATACAGATACAGATGCTTTATTAGCCAGACACCACTAGGTATAGCCGGGTCTATATTAAAATTCTGAAACCTCATTTACATGAATACCTAAACGCCGACAGATAAATAGAGAACCGCAAAAACACCAAACATCTTGAAGCACAAAATTTGAAATATCGAATCGCCATAGTTGGCCAACCCCACCACCCACTACGTACTATCTACCCAAACAAAATAAATAATCCACACTTCCCCATATCTACACTTCACCCATATATCCCATATCCTAATCAAACATTCAATACACACAAAAGTATCTAACTATAAACAAACAACACCCAAATACGGGAAAAGTATAATTTATGTATACATTCAGCTACACAACTATATTACTATACATACAATTGACATAACCCTATTTCTAACCGTAAAGTAAAGGGGTCTATATTATAACATTGAAGTCTTACAACTTTGAATGTTATAATATTGAACCCAGTAGAGTGAACGCTGGAAATAGCGAAGCTGCAGAACACCGAATACTTTCCCTAGGTGGGCCGTTTCTGCAGCTTCACTATTTCCTCGACTGTGGAGCGAAGGTTACGGACTGAGTTAAGGTAAGTGTGCGAACGAAGGTGAGTGTGCAATTGGGCGTGGGTTAGGAGAGTTAGGTTTAGAGCACAGGTCAGGTAAGTGTGTAATTGTTTGGACGTGAGGGTTAGGGTGGGGTAGGTGAGTTAGGGTTAGGGATCGGGTAAGGTGAGTGTGCGATAGTGACGGACCTTAGGGTTAGGGTTAAGTTAAAGTAAGTGGATAGCTAGTGGTGTATGTATGGTTTAGTGTAGGGTTTTGTGAAGTGTGTGTGTGTGTGTGTGTGTGTGTGTGTGTGTGTGTGTGTGTGTGTGTGTGGATTATTTATTTTGGTGTGCTTGTGTTGTGTGTATGTTTGTCAGAACAACAAATTTTTTCCCTGGGGAAAAAAATCGCTATTCTGACTGTTTGGTTTTCTGGTGTTTCGCTGTACTGGGTTCGATATTATAACATTCAAAGTTGTAAGACTTCGATGTTATAATATAGACCCAAAGTAAAGGTTGCATGTATTACTATGTATTCACTTACCTTAACCCGCACCCTAACCCTAAGATCCGTAACTATTGCACATTTACGTTAGGGAACTATACCGGATAAGGGACAACTATGACAATTCGATATTTTGAATTTTGCGCTTCAGGACATTTGGAGTTTTCTCGGTTCTCTATTTATGGGTCAGCTTTTAGGTATTCGCATAAGTGAGGTTTCGCTATTTTAATATAGACCCGGTATAGCCACACAGTGTTGAAAAGCCATCAGCTATACTGCTGTATCATAACCCGTAAAGGCTTCATAAACTAAAGGTGGTATTCATAATCATTACATATAAAAGCAGCAGGTATTTGCATGGACTGCAAACAAAAGCAGCTTAGACACAATCCAGAGACAGTAGCTGCTCTTAGGCAAGCTGTTAGAACTAGTTTGAGAAAAATATATGCAAATGAGGACACACTGACATGTAAATGAGAAATATGAGAAAATGTATGACTATCCTAAACAAACAAAATATTCTTCATGCTTTTGTGTGATTTATAGTCCCTTTTTGAAGAAGAAATCCTAAACTCTTTCCTAAAACTTAATAGAGCCAAGAGCATATTAATTGCTGTGCTATTTATCTCTCAGGACAGAACATTCCAATACTTGAAAACAAACTGTCCTGGATAGCAGATACAATCACAAATTAAATTATCCTACTAGGTCATGTAAACATTATTTGGCACTCTTTATCTGCAAATTCAGCAATCAACAGCATTAACCTCTTTGGATTTATTCAACTTTTTAATACACCAGCAAGATATGGCAAAAATAACTCCTGACAGTCTATACCAGACTGGATTCTGGTTGCTAACCCATCTAATTTTACCTCCTCAGGTAACCTCCCTGATACACTAAGTGACCACCTGACAGCTTATACCCAAAGGAATATTGCACAACTAACAAAGTAACATAAGCTCAAGACTATCTGTAATCTCTCCAGTTTCTCCAAAGAGCATTTCACTGAAGCTCTGAAAGTAGTCAACTGGTCCATTCTAAAAACACTCCCTTAAATGATGCAGTTTAATACTTCTTTGCAGCATTTCTAAATATTAACACCTTAGCCCCACATCCTACAAAAATAATTAAAAATAGCTATACCCCACAGCTCAACAACTAAAGCAAATTACTTTTGAAAGACAAAAACAAAGCATGGGTTCACTGGCAAAAGAATAAAAATGGCAAAATTCAGCAACTATTCAGATGGCTACAAAACTAAGTCATAAAACAAGTTAATAGAGATAAAAAGTCTAATTATACTCCCTTACAAGATAGCCATAAAAGCAATCCTAAAATATTCTGGTCCTCCATATCATCTCTCATCAACCCAGGTACAAAAAAAGATCCCAGCCCATACTCAGACATCCCCTTCTTCAAACAGCTACCTATTTCAATTTATACTTCATAGAAGGCATAGCCAACTTAACCTCAAACTCACCTAATGCACCCCTTTCCACCAAGCTAACTTCCCCTACCTTAGACCCAAGCATATCTCCTTCACAATCTCACCTAACTGCAACCTTTCTGATACACATATAGATCACTCCACCAACTTTACCTTTCAATCAATTTTTATAACTCTCATAAAATAGGTTTTACATAACCTAAAACATTGTTCCTCCACAGATGACAACCTTCCTGCAGAATACTTAAATCTAGCTACAGATGCAATAGCATACCCAATCAACATTCTTATTAATAGATGTTTTACAGAATCATGTGTACCTAATTTATGGAAAATGGCACATATTATCCCCTTACAAAAAGGAGGTAATTCCACTGACATTACATATTTACATCCCATAGCCATCCTGTCTCCCGCTCTCTAAAATCCTTGAAAGTTATATACATCTACAAATTCTCCACTATCTCTTACAAAATAAGTTAATCACGATATGCAACATGGATTTTGGCCAGACCACAGCATGTCTACTGCATTACCATCATTTACAGACACTTCCCAGCATTCAACAAAACTTACACAGAGTATAATGCACAGAATATGACCACCGAGCGAGCCAGTAAACAAACCTGGGGACATGCACTAGCATGGCAGCAATATTCCTGCAAGGACACAAATGAATAATGGTAATTACCTCATTTGCTGGTGAAAACCATGCAAATGAGGTAAATTAGTGATTCAGTAAGCAGGCAGTCATCTGTGTGGGAATAGTGTGAGGTGCAGAAATGTATTCGGCTCCTAGCCAAATACATTTCTGCAAAAATCAAAACAGACGCATGACAGGTCAAAGTAAAACAAGTATTTTGCTCCCTAGGCCTGCCGATGGCCAAATATATGGCCATTGGCATGGAAAAGTGTTGCAAAATTATAAAAATAAACATTTTTTGGCCGATTTTGGCCATTTAAGCATAGAGCAGTGGTGCGCAAACGGGATCAGCCCAAAAATAAAAAAAAATGTGAAAAGGCAATTTTAAGTGAAATCTGCATTTTACCATTAAAGTCTATGGCATGTAGAATCAAAACAATAACTGGTAACAATGATTGCTAAGGAGGAAGGCTGTGGTGTAGTGCTGTAACCAGGGACTAAGATAATGGGGTTTTCCAATGAGCAAAGTTTACTAAATCACTAAATAGGAGGCTATTCTTTGGCTGCACCTAACCGTGTAGGAGCTTTAAGGCAGTGGTGTAAGCAGGAGAAGCAGCTGACATAAAAAGGGTGTGTGTTATGTTTGGTGTAATCAGATTGGAGCTCCATGGCTCCCATTTGAGTTTAGCTAAGCACAGTTAAGCAAAGTTGTGTGTGTGTCTGAGGCTGTATTGACTTATTCCATGAAATGAAGAGCATGTTCATGCCTGGGGAGGGCCATTTCTCACTGTTTACCTTAACTAAATGGGTTTGCATGGCAAGCACCTAGTCTAAAACAAAACAAAACAAAAAAACCTGGAAATAACAGGACTGTTTACATTTGGGCACCGGGTTTGGATGGAGCACCTCGGGGCTTAAAAGGGGCAGAAATGGGAAAGGAAAAAAGAAGAAAAATGCAAATAGAATAAAAGCAATCAAGTTCTAATAAAATAGCAATCAGATGGAACGTATCATTGCCAGGCAATCATACAGGCAGCATCTGCAGCACAACAGTATAAACTGTGCAAACACCTTTCAGTCTGGTTCTCCAACTAACCTTGCACCATTGGTATACACATGCAGGGGAATTTTAACTATAAAATTGTTAGGGGCTGCAGTTGCTTTGATCTATCAGTATGTGCTAGAGGCTGAAGGTGGTGAGGAGGATAATGCTGATAACCGCCTTAGACTGAGGGGGAGGAGAAGAGTGTTTAGATCCAGAGTAACCTACCAGGAGATACATGATCTGGAGATAGTAGACTGCTACAGGGTGAACAGAGACATACTTCAGCAAATCATCGAGCTGTGCCAGCCTCAACTTAGACCTAACAGAGGGGAACCCATCCCAGTGGATACCAAGGTATGTGTAGCCTTATGAATACTAGTTACAGGTACTTTCCAAAGACCTACTGGGGACATGATGGGGGTCTCACAGGCATCTGCATCCAGAGTACTCCACCAGTTCCTGGATGCCATGCTACCACATCCCGGTGAGCACATTTACTTCCCCAACACCCATGAGGAGAGGACCAGCAATATGTGTCTCTTCCACTGTGTAGCAGAATACCTGTAGGTACTGGGTGCGATAGACTGCATGCACATCCACATCAAAGCACCACCCGGTTAACAGGGTAGGTTCTACATAAATCACAAGGACTTCCTCTCCATCAACTGCCTGGTCATGTGCAATGCCTAAGTCATTATCCTTAATGTGTGTGTGCTGGCAGCCCAGGAAGCTATCACAACTCCCACATCTAGCATTCATCACAGCTGTACCAGGCATTTGCCAGTGAGGGCATTCCGTATGGCCATCTGGTGGTAAATGCTGGCTATGCACTGGAGCCGTGGATGATGACACCCATCAGAAATGCACACACACCCAGTCAAGAATGCCATAATGAGGCACACTCACAAACCAGGATCATTATAGAGTGTGTGTGTGTCGGATGCTCAAGTCACGGATCCACTGCCTTGACATATCTGGTAGAGCCTTGCAGTACTCTCCAGCCACATGTGCAACATGTTCATAGTATGTGCCATGCTACACAATATGATCCTGTCGAAACAGCTGCAGCAGGAACAGCACAGGGAAGAGCCACACAGCCCACCACCATTGTCAAGGTCCCCAAAGGCACAGAGGGACTCAGAGCAGGAAGCCCCTGAGCCTACTCCTATAGGCAGACAGAGACATGCCCAGTATGCTCAGGCCTTGGCAAAGAGACAATGCATAGCACACACACACACACTGACACGATAGGGACCCAGGGACTGACGCCTCTCTCCGACTTGCACACATAGTAAAATGGATGCCACACACATCACACTACCTATAGCTTACCGTGTATAGACAGTGTACTGTGTGTATCTGACAGAGTCAGCCCTCACCTACTGTCCCCACAACTGCCACAGGCACAAGGTGAGTCATTCTTCTAAACAAAACATGAATGGAATAGTATGTTCTGGTAGGATAGCTATAGTATTGCTGCATGCATGCAAGGGAATAGGGTGGCCTACTCGGGTAGCAGCAGACAACTGACAGCTATGTGGGACACGAGGAAATGTCTGACCAATACTGGCTTCCCCACGCTATGCAGTATTATCCAAGGTGACAAATCCCACTGCAGTATATGCGAGGGGCCAACTAAGGAGGGGGTTCATAGGTCACATGCATGGATGTCAATGTGGGGATCCAATACTCACCCCTCAGACTCACCCAGAAAGTCAGCCATAGAAAACCATAAAGGAATGTCTGGCAAAGGCCCACAAATTGTGACAATGATGGAATACCCCCATGCAGACTTACACAGTGATATCACAGCAGGCCTTCAAGTTGCAGTAAGGCTCTGAAGGGTAAAAAGTCAGAAAATCAATTGTATGCCATTACAGTCTAACCTGTGGTCTCTAGTGATATGCCTTTATTCTCCAAGACAGGGCACAATATTATGCTAAATGGAACCAATATGTAAAGCCAATAGTGCAAATGTGTACAGTTGACAGGTCTGCCCCACACCTATATTCCCATAAAATGCAGTAATATGTAGGTTTGTAGGGTAATAGCAGCAGAGCACACATTGCCAGGGCTGTCCCAATCAACATGATAACTTGTTGCATGTCCACAATATGCAGGGGTCAATTATCTAGGTATATGTGTGGGAAATACTGTCAGGATGTGGCCAGCACTTACTCCCGGCTGTTGTCTTATTGGCCTAGGTACAGTACTGTGGTAGACAGGACCATGTTCCAAGAATTGCAGTGCCAACTATTTTGCATGTCAGCTACACCTACTGTGGAAGTTGTACACGCTGACCAGCTGTCAATATCCATTACTGCCGGTACACTGGACAGGTCATCGGCAGTGGGCCACACATATGAATAGTACACTGGTCGGAGTAACCTACACAATGCCTACCATACCTCCCAATTGTACAGACCTTTTGCAGAATGTACAGAGATTTGCATCATATTTGTGTTATCATTATCATGAAATAGTGGCTGTGTGGCAAATCACTGGCAAACCACAAAAGTCTATAGTCAGAAAATAATAATGGATTGTAGTGTCTCAGACCTCACACCCTATAGAAAAAGCATGCTAATGCAAAATCTGTTATTGTATCACCCTTCTAGGTTTGTAAGGCAATAGTTAAAATGGTCCGTAAATTTAGGACTTTGTCAACCAATTACGTATGGCTTTGTCCAGATGTCTGGCTCTCATACGTAGAAAGGTATGGTGCCAAGTAGCACAGCAAGTACCTGAAGGTGTGTGTACTGGCAGGTCATAAAAGGCTGCCACCTTACTGTGTCAGCACTGACAACATGTTACTGGCCAACAGCCATACCCCAGGAATGGCAGGTTGTCACAGAAGGAGCACAAGCATGCCTTGCATATCTGTTCTGCTTGTCCTAACATTGCATTTGCCTGCAAAGTATTTACAAAACAAGAAAAAGTCATGTAAAAACATCAGTGGCAGACAGTGAAGAAGCAGATGTCACACCCATAGCAGAAATCAAGCAAGTAACAAACTAGTCCCCCAACTGTCTATGTATGGCAAAACAGTATCAACACCCTGTCCCCATGTGTGGGCCTTCATCTGACTGTTATATGTGTGCCTATCCAGATGTCAGATTCAGTGGCAGTTTGACAGCTAGGCCAACATGTAGCCACATAATAACATAGTAACACAAATTGTCTGAGGACTCCAGCAGATGTAGTGGTGCAATGATGGATAACCTGCCAAATAGATATGCTCAGAGGTGTGTAGTCCATAACCTTGTCTGTGATGTTATGGCATTTACCATGCTCACACCAGAATTACAAATACATAACAGCAGCCACTGTGGGCAAAGCCTGTGACCAGACTACAGAAGGATAAAGTGACACACAGAAGGGGGAGGGGGACCACTG